>NC_031777.1:17145381-17180710 GCF_001522545.3 Parus major | reverse complement strand
GGAATGTTGAAGACACATCATATGTGCTCTCAACCTGCAGGTAATGAAATAAAAAACAAACAAAACCCAAACCAAGAAAACAACCTAACAAAAAACAACAAAAAGGAAAAACAAGAAAACCCCACAACCCCAAAACAGTTCTCTAATAAATTATTGAATCCAGAGGTACCTTACTCTTTTTTCTCACCTCTTTCTATATTTTCTTATTCAATTTCCTTTCGCCAGATGGATTTTGTTCTTTCAACCTAATCACAAAATATTTTCTCAATTGTTTGAAATGACAGAACAGAAAAAAAAACACAACAGTGCTCCATTGAGCATTCAAAATGATGCTTCACTACTGAGCTGGGTTTATTTACAGAAAGTTTTCCTCCAAAATTTTTAAGCGCTGACTTGGAATAAATGTCTTCATTCATCACTATTCACAAGAGAATTTACTTGTTGAGGGTTTTGTTTTTTTTTTTTTGGGGGGGGGGGTGTTGTTTGGGTTTTAGTGGTGTTTTTCAGTTGTTTTGTTTTCAACCAAGCAACTTCTTCCAAAAGATGGTTTCTTGACAATCCCACAAAAATTGTAAAATAAGACTACCCTAGTAAAAATGTTATTTGCACAGAACAGAGTTCACATATAAAACAAGAAAAAGACCTTGGAACTTTTATGAAAGAACTAAAGTAATATGATGCACGCATTTATTAGTTGGGCCTTCAATTAAAGTTATAATTGTACCTTGTCAGTGATCTCTACCAAATCCTCAGTGTGTTTCTGGTGTCTTTTTGTTGTCCCTCCCCTGCCCTAGGAAGTTCTGCTATTATTGTGTATCATTATTTTGTTCCTGTGAGTCGCTGGAAGACAGGTATTTGAATAATATTAGGAGGTTGTCATCTCTCTCACTAGGAGGGAAAAAGATAATGTGTTTTTTCCTCATGTGAGCACTCAGTGATCCCAACAAAAACAACATTGCAAATTGAAATTACAAACAACACAGAACTACCTGTATGCTCTGCTAATAGCAGTGGTGAACATATCTGCTAATGACTTGAGAAATAACCTTGCAATCTCTGACATCTGCATCAGCTAGAGCAATAAAGTTACAGCAAGTCCTTGGTTAACATATTCTCAACAAAATCCTCTAAACCTCAATTACCATGGAAACTACTTATCCTTAAGGCAGTAAGGATAGCTGAAATATTTTCTCCTGACAAAAATGGGAGTGAGGCCAGAAATATATGGGATTGTGCATAATGAGGCCTTTGATCTTTCATTTACATTTGTATAAAGCAGAAGTAATCTCAATGAAGCAAGCTGAGTTGCAGAACAAAATTTGTTTTTAGGACAGAACAAGGTTTAAGACATTCTCTAGTTCTGATTATTTCTAGGTATTTTTTCCATTATATTTATGTTAACAGATTTCTTTTTCCCTTTTCTAGTGAGAGAAACATAGTAAGGAAAAATACTATTTGTATATAAAATGAGTAGACATCAAGCTTTAAAAAATGCTTGGGACAAATGGAACTAATCAGTTCTACTGAGGTTCAGAATTTTGCAGTCTCAGATTTAAAATGCCTTCAGTTTAGACCAGGTTCCCCAAATCCCTGAGTACTCAATTTCTATAAAACACTGTGTAGTCTTTGCTGTGCAGAAACATTTGCACACCCCTAAGCATGAAAATTAGCTCAGGAATAGAAAACCTCATTTCTGATTTTTTGTAAATTGAATCTAATTTGCTGTAGGAGTTCTTGTTTCATTTCAACATCAAGTTTTAACAGACTTTAATGGAATAAAAATAACTTTTGGGAACATTACCATTAAAACCCCTATGGTTTCTAAGTAGCAGATGCTCCCCAGCACTTAAGTCACCGTGAGCAAAAGTCTAAATGTTAAAGTGCTCACATGGGCAGGCACTGCTGGGCCATGATGTTACCTGCATTAACGTAAACCCATCAATGTGTCATGTTTGCTCAAAGCTTCCCACTCTGACAGCTAACTCGGTTTAAAAATGACACTGCAGCAATAATCCCCATCAGATACACTGATCTTATCTCCCAGTTCTGTCTGCTGAGCAATGAGCCCGAACATGTCGTGGGTTGAGAGGTGACTGTGCTCTGCGCTGGAGCAGGCTCAGCCTTGAGTATTGTGTGCAGTTTTGGGGACGACAATGTAAGATAGACATTAAACTGTTAGAAAGTGTCCAAAGAAGGGCAACAAAGGTGGTCAAAGGCCTTGAGGGGAAGCTGTGTGAGGAGGGGCTGAGGGCCCTGGGTCTGTTCAGCCTGGAGGAGACTGAGGGCAGAGCTCACTGCAGTCACAACTTCCTCGGGAGGGGAAGGGGAGCGGCAGGCACCAATCTCTGCTCTGTGGTGACAGTGACAGGAGCCGAGGGAATGGCCTGAAGCTGAGTTGAGAGGTTTAGATTGGATATCAGAAGTTTCTTCACCAGAGGGTGGCTGGGCACTGGAACAGCACCAGCCTGTCAAGAATTCAAGAAACGTTTGGACAACGCTCTCAGGCACATGGTGAGCCCCGTGGGCTCCAACACGGAGTCCCCCACGCCTCTGAGGAGAACGGCTGCCCTCGCCGGCCCGGAGCGGCCCCTCAGCCCCGCGCTGCGCATGCGCGGCACCGCCCGGCGGGCAGAGGCCAGGGGTGAGGGGTCGGCCCCGCCCCGCGGCAGCAGCGCCATGGCGGCTGAGGGCAGCGGGCCCGAGCCCGGGCATGGAAGCGACGCGCCCGCCCCGGAGCGGGTGCTCTTCCCGCCCACCTTCAGTGTGTCCGAGATCAAGAACAAGCAGCGGCGGCACTTTATGTTCCTCCGCTGGAAGCAGCAGCAGAGGAAGGTGGGGCGGGCTGTTGCCGGCGGGCGGGGGAGGCCTGGGGCTGGCGGGGCTGGCTAACGGAGCGCTGTCCCTCTGCCCGCAGGAGAAGTTGGCCCTGAAGAAGAAGCGGAGGAAGGAACGAGAGGCCCTCGGAGACAAAGTAAGGGCTCCGGCCGCGGTAGCCAGTGTGGCGGCGAGGCCGCTCCTGCCCCGCCGCGAACGGGGCACAGCTCGCCAGGGTGAGAGTCCTGCAGCTCTGCCGGGAGCTGGGGCTCCTCACCTTGGTCAGCCGAAGGTTTTTTCCACAGACTTTAGAGAAGCGGAGCAGTGAATCCGCTGAGGATGATAAAACACTGCAACAGGTTGCCTAGAGAAGTGGTAGATGCCCCATGCCTGGAAACGTTCAAGGCCAGGTTGGAGGGGCTCAGAGCAACCTGATGTGGTCGAAGATGTCCTTGCTTACTGCAGAGCGGTTGGAATAGATGGCTTTAAAAGGTCCCTTCCAGCCAAACCACTCTGTGTGTGCTCTCAGTGCTCACAGGCTGTGATAGCCTTCAGAGACACTGTTGTCTAGCAGAGGTATCAAACACCTGACCTCAGAAACATTGTTGCTCCTGTGTTAAATGATGCTTAAACAGGCAGAGTGAGTTTTAAACTAATGACATAAAACCACTCCTGAAAAGTTGTCTCTGATGTGATTGTGGTGGCATTTGTCTTGATATTATTAGGAATTATACTCTAATAGTAATTTCTGTATAGCTTCAAACAGTCAGATCTGACCAAACCACACCCAGACCAGTTATCTGCTGGATTCCAAGCCTAGTAATGAACAAAGGTTTTGTTTCCTTCCCTGGACTGATTGAAGGTAGAGAGAGAGTTTCTGTATTACAGTAGATTCACAAGAGTAGTGTAAGTTAACAGGGTAAACGTTAAAGTCTATTAGTCATTACATTCTAGATATCAAGGTTAAAAAGTATTGCTGTTGAAAGCAGGATCTTTTTCTTCCATTGAAGAAATAAAAGTGGAAAGAAAGTTCCCCTCTGTATTTGTTTTGTTTTAAAAAGTGACACTGGTTCTAGTGGTACTTCTCTGCATCTGATGCTCTCTGGTGTCCCAATGCCTGTGCATATTTTTAATCAGGGTTATGTAACTCCTTTTTTAAAAGTTGCATCAAATAAATAATACTTCAAATTCTGTGTAGAAATATACACAATATCGTGCTAGTATGAATGTGGTACTTGCAATGCATTTAATAATGACATGAATGTGTTAATAAATGTATTTTAGGCACCTCCAAAAGCCATACCAAAGACTATTGAAAATCAGCGAGTGTATGATGAAACCACTGTAGATCCCAATGATGAAGAGGTAACTGCTTTTGTTTCTGCATGTGTGATTAAGTTAACCCTTTTTTTTCTAAGAAGGGACATAAACTGATCAACGAAACTGAACATTCACCACTTTCCTGTTAATCTTCTGATTAATTACTTTTTACACTTGATGGGTTTACTAAGACGTGATGTCATTCTTTTATTATGTGTATTAAATAATTGCCTTTTGCATTACTGATATTGGTAGTAAAAGCTGCCCATGTTCATCACACTAGGTCCTGAAAAACATCCAAACCACACGCCTTTGGGTGATTAATTACAGAATAGGTCTTGTGAATTGAAATTTAGATCAGATTGAACAATTGTTCCTCACTTACTTAATACATGGTGGATTTAACAAAACTTCTGTTCTTCCAGGTTGCTTTTGATGAAGCAACTGATGAATTTGCACCATACTTTAATAGACAGACAGTTCCCAAAATTCTTATTACAACATCAGACCGACCTCGTGGGGTACGTATGTTTTCCTTGAAAAGTTCTGAGCAACTGACTGGTTATAAGAGCTTTCATCCTATGATTGTTACATTAAAACTGAAAATGCTAGCATTCACATGGATTCTTTCTGTCATTTTATTTCGTGCCCAGCAATAAATAACTTGTATGTGTAATCTGTTGGTTTCTCTAGCACTGTTTGTTTCCTTTGTATAAAAAAAAACCAACCTTGTGCATGTGTTCTTGTATTGAAATGATTAGCATTGCCTGATTGGAGAGATTACTGGCATTTGTGAAAACCGTAAAAGAAATTGCTTTAAAAATAAGAAAAAATACACTTCAGATGGTTTATCTGAAAACTGAGTTCATGAAGAAACAGTTAGATTGCATCTTGAGATGCTGTAATTTTTGTAAACCAGTGTCCTTTATAAATGATGAATGTGGAGATTACACTTTTTGCATTTTCCTGCTTTTCTGTGATGGAGGGAGGAGAAAAAAAAGTCGTTAAAAAAATCTCATGTGTGTACATTCTTGACTGCAAATAGATGTTTTTGCACTAACTGAACAAAGTAATTTAATAAAATAATTTAATAGCTTATTGTCAAAACTTTATAGATACTGGAAGTAATAAATGCTCAGAGAGTGTAGTTGGAACCAACCCTGTGTTCTCCTAATAACTGAATTCAGTGGGAATTGCCCACATTGCAATTTAACTCTCCTGTTTTGTAGAGAACAGTGAGATTCTGTGAGCAGCTGGCTACTGTTATACCCAACTCACATGTCTACTATCGAAGAGGACTGGCTTTGAAAAGAATCATTCCACAGTGCATTGCGAGGGACTTCACGGATTTAATTGTCATTAATGAAGATCGCAAAATACCAAGTATCCTTTTGTGTATTTATCAGGGAAAGGAAACAATTCTGTCATGTGCATCAGAGATCTACTTTATTCTGTTTTCTTCCTCTTCACAATGCAAATTACAGAGCTAAAAAATCACTGTGCTCACTTGAGTGTCTGGTGGCTAATGGAACTTGGAATTACTAAAGAAAATGTGTAGCTATGTTGGCACTTTTTTGTTTGTACTGCATGAATAAGCACTGTTACTATTTTAGTAAATTTAACAGTTTGATTAATTAACAAGTTTTTCTAACCAGGGAGATCCATTCTGTTTTTCTGGCTAGATAAAACATCACAAATTTGTTGAATGAGAAAGCAATAGAGGATAACCTTTGTTAGCAGTTGAAACAAAATGTAATGGACATCCTTCAGAAAGCTAGTTAATGAGCTTGGGAATGTATGTTTGAACATAAAGCAAAACCTTGGGCTTAGATTATAGATCTAAACTTCTAATGTAATACTGCATTTTGCATAGAATTTTCCTCTGTAAATTACATGCTCAATTTTACCAGCCTTTTTTTTTTAACTTGGTGCACAGATGGTCTTGTTTTAAGTCATCTGCCTGATGGTCCAACTGCTCATTTTAGAATGAGTAGTGTGCGTTTGCGTAAAGAAATAAAGGTGAGACTCCAAACAAATTTGAAGACTGGGTTATCTCTTGGTTAATGATAAATACATCCAGTCTACTTGAACTGTCAAAACTGCAGTTTGATATGATTCAGCTTGATCTGGTAAATGCAGTTTTTTTGTAAGCTAAAAGGAAGTGTATTCTACTTCATTAGCAGCATCTTTCCATTTTCAAGCTTATTTGCTGTATTGTTGAACCAAAGATGTTTACATTACTAGCTGCTCCTTATGAACTTAGGTTGTGTTTGAAAAAATTATTAGCGCATGTTTTTGCCCATACTCCTATTTCAAACACTTCCTTGATAATACATTAAAATCCTTTTGCATTCAATCTGTTCTTTGCATTCTTATTACCTTCATTCCAGCGCAAAGGGAAGGAGCCCACAGAACATGTCCCTGAAGTGATCCTGAATAACTTCACAACGCGGCTTGGCCATTCCATCGGCCGCATGTTTGCTGCTCTCTTCCCACACGATCCTCAGTTCATTGGAAGACAAGTAGCTACATTTCATAACCAGAGGGACTACATCTTTTTCAGATTCCACAGGTAATGTTTTCCACAAAACTCATTTACAAGTGGGAGAGAATACTCTTGTACCTTAATTCCTAATTTTAATTCTTCTCTTCCCCAAGATATATCTTCAAGAGTGAAAAGAAAGTAGGGATTCAAGAACTTGGACCACGTTTTACATTAAAGCTGAGGTCACTTCAAAAAGGAACCTTTGATTCCAAATTTGGAGAATATGAGTGGATTCATAAGGTATTCTTAGTACTGATAACAGTCCTGCTTGGAGTGCTGAATCAGACACGAAATGAAAATTTCAATAAAAATCTTACCCTAGAAAAGTGGTGTAAATGCAGTTCTCAGTGTGAAAGTGTTTAACTGAAGTATTTAGAGGTAAATTTTGAGAAATATGCAAAGCAGAAACATTCTGCTGTATTTCAAGTCAAAAATTGCAAGGATGATGATTGTCAATATACCATACTACTACCTATTTGCAACTACTGTACCGTAACTCTTTCACTGTTCACTCTGCTATAAAATGGAGTGGTCATCCTTGCTTGTTTGTGTTTCATCCTGTTGCATGAACTTGCTGATAAACAACTTTTCTTTTAAATTTCAGCGTCGAGAAATGGATACAAATAGAAGAAAATTCCACTTATAAGTGAAATCTGCCAATTGCTGGTGACCAGGAATACAGCAGCTGCTTTGAACTATGGATGATCTTGGACTCATAACTAATGAAAATGATACTGAATGTTCTGTCTGCAGAAAGACAAACAGCAAACATTAGAACTTTCTACAGCAGCAATCAAGTAGTATGTGCCTTTCTTCCTCTTTGTAGCCAACAAGACAAGGACAGTGACCTTTTCCAGTTTACCAGGAAAAATTATGGCCATGTTTGAGCAACTTGTCATTTAGCTATCACAAAGGATTTGCCAGAACTGCTGCTGTGCTGCAGAAACAGATTATGCCTCACAACAAAGACAGCAAATATGTTGGTTAAAGAAATTTTCAGAATAAAGTATTTCTAGTTTTACAGTTTGGTTTTATTTTTTCTGTTAGCCCAGACATCTTCAATCAGGTAAGAGATAAATACTTTAAACTTTTTTTCTAACTTACAGTATGCTGTTTCCTGACAGTATGGGAATAGTTTTCCAAAAAGGTTCTCCTATCCAGAGAACATGGAGAAGGCAGTATGCAATCCATGAAATCCATGGTATTTTATTTAATTAGCATTTTGCATAAAGTAAGGATGTTGCTGAAGTTACAAAAGCAATGCATAACTCCTACAGGTATCTCTCCTGTAAATACCACATTGATAAGAGGTCTACATACCCAAAGCAGTTGAAAGGAAACAAAGACAGATGGGAAAGAATCATAAAACACCCTTACAGGAAATACATAAAGCTGTCATCTAAAAATGCTGCTCAGTGACTGTGAGGTCTCTGAGCAGGGTTTTCCCCAGTAAAATTTTAAAAATGCTTCTTTAGCCTCACAGCAACACTCGAGTTGGTATTATCTGCACATAAACTACTGTTTTGCCTTAAGTTGCACATTGACTGGCAGCTAAAAGGTCAAGTTTTCTCTGAGATACTTTTCATATACAGCTGTGAGTGCTTTTTCATATTTACCTAATGAATAAGAGGGTGCATAGAGTAGGTTATCTTCTAGGGTAGAATTATTCATTAAGATAAAAGAATAATTTACTCTGTCTTAATGTGATGTTTATGATATGGCACAGCTGTATAGCTGAATTATAAACAGTCCAAATTTTTTTTTGTTTTCTATTTCTGTTATGTTTCTATGTATGGTACTGCATGGAGTCTCATTGTTCTGAAGGACTGTTAACCGCAGGCAGACTTGCAGCAGCAGAGAATATTTACAGTTCTCTCTCTGCTCTCCAGCTGCCTACACCATGATGCAGTGACTGAGGTGCCACCATACCCAGAAGTTAAATCAAATTCTTACAGTAATTTAAAGCCCAGACTAAGTCAAGACACTTTTATTTTTTGCTTGGCATATAAAACTGATTCCCGTATGAAACAGAAACACATAACTAGCATACAGTTCATCTGGAGAGGTAGATGGTAAGAAGTTTGACGACAGTAGCACTTTTAGAAAGTTAGATTTGGCACGTTAAAGCTAAGCTTTTGTACAGACTTCAAACCAGGCCACTTGTTGAGGCATTCTGCCCATATACACATCAGCAGGTAGGAAAAGATGCTAAAAGATCTGAAAAAAAAAAACCAAGATCTAATTAGAAAGGCATCACTGCTAAATGAAACAACTCTTAAGAACACATTTCAGAGTATGCCATGGACAACTATTTAGGAAAAAAATATCCTAGTTTTCACAGCCATTTTATAAAATACTAGTTTAAAAACTAAATTCTTAATGAAGCCATCCCCAAAGATAAAACAAGGTAATCAAAGCTCTTACAAAAGAACTGAAGCTTAGTGTCTCCTGGAAAAGAAACTAAGTGGAAGGATAGAAGCTGTTCCCAGTCACTTTGTGCTCCCCAAAACACCAGGTTTCCATTTTGCCTTTGAAAAGCAAGGAATTTGTTGTGTAACTAACAAATTACACTTCCTCTTCAGTGAGGTGGTGCTGACTGCAAACACGAACACTACTGGCTCATCAAGAAAACAGAAGGAATCACCTCTTTTCAGAAAGTTCCTGCAACTGATACTGCAAAGTGAAGGAGTTTCACCTATACGTAATGTAACTAAAACAGAAACAAGAGGTCCTTTCCAAAGGCTGTAACTGAGAAATAAAATATTAAGCCTTTTATACCCTATGCATACAGGTGGTGTGTGAGACAGGGGAAACGTTGTTTCCCTACATCCACACCCAGGAATCCAGGAATTACGTTACCTTAGCAAACCTCCAGGAGGAATTGTAAGTGTCACTGACTAAGTAGAGGTTATTTGGCTTTGCAGAAGTAAGCAGTGTATAATGCTTACAGATTACCTGATTTCTTCCTTGGATTAGTGCTTACAGCTGAAGCTACACTAATGTATTATCCAAGAGTATTTTTTAAATAACAGTAGTTGGCAAAAACTCACAATAGAAGTAACTTTAAAAGCTGCAAGAACTCTAAAGCACATTTCAGTTATACTGTTGTAATTCACTGCTCAAAACAAGGTGGACAGTGTTTTTGCTTGTTAAATAGTTAAGGATCAAGTTCTATACTGTTACTACTCTGGTCTTTAAACGGTTATTCTTCTAGTACACACATCTGGAACATTTCTACAGTCTGCATGAGGAGAGAACAATTTCAACAATTCAATCTGACTGCGGTCACCTTTCTATAAAGCTGCCTCACAGCACAATTTAAATCTAGCAAACTACAGGTTTTTAGATGATGTAAGTCAGCTACACAACCAGAATTTTTAAAGGTAAAGACTTACTATGATATTTCTAAGGATTGTGAACTACAGTTAACTGTGCATCAGATGCTTCGAAATAACACCTGTGCTCTCATCTCCAACAGATCCAAGTCAAGGGGCAACAGGAAAAGGGAATATGGTAAAATAATCATGTGTTTCCTGTGGTCAAAATAACCAAGTTATGGTGACTTTGTGAGTTTTGGTGAAACTATAGTGGATCTAAAACTCACCTTTCTAAAGAGGTTAGCCTAAAATCTAATCATCAAAATGCCAGATGAGTGAGTAGTCTTCTTGGTGATAGCAGTAATGCTAATGAACCTATGAAAGTTTTGGAATGAAAACCCAAATGAGTATTTTCACTGTTTATAGTTATTTAAACTGCTACCCCCATAGTAGCTTACTTGAGTGGAGTATGGGCTTTTAAAAGTACATATCTTCTTAAAAGTATATACTTCTTTCTTTTGGCAGAGAGGGCATCTTCCCCCCACAGTGGTCAATGCTCTTCTTGGGGACCACCACCACTAATCTGTTTTTGGAATTGTTCTTTAAGAAGAGAAGGCTAATTTATCTGCCACAGTCAGGATTTAGCACATATGCTGTCAGGCAATTAATTCTATGTGAGAAAAGGGAAATAATACCCTTACAGAGAGGAAGATACAGCACAATTACTGTTCAGCTGGGTTAGTCTGGCTGCTAAATAGCAGCTGAGGAGTAGTTGGCCCCACTACTTTGCTACAGCTACAGAAACTGGTGGAAGCTCTGCAACAGCGAAGTGCTACTCATAATACCTATGGCCAGCACAAGTCCCATGCAGAGCTGTGACCAGAAGATGGGAGAAGGGACCAAAAATGGGGATCTGGACCAACACCAGCTGTACAAGTCAGATGTTTCTGAGTGCCTTTCACACAGCCTGTCTCATTTAAATGACAAAAGAGTTTATGAATTGTAATTCAAGAACTTACCACTGAAAGATACTGAAGTAGTTCACATAATTACAAAAACGAACAAACTTTCTGGGGTCTGAATGGATTTGTACTTGATGATACTCCCGTCAGTAGGGGATCATGTTGTGCATTCTGCAGGCAGAATTGCTTCAAGTCAGCTGCAGCTTGAGAAACCTAGTTATAATAAAAGCTGGCATTAGAATTCACTGAGCAGTCCTTACTGAGGATGTGGTTTTTACATTGAAAAGTATAAAGAATACTACTAAATGATGCTGCAATGCTGCTTATGTAGATTTTATGCAATGATTTCATTGTAGTTTCGTTTCTTAAAGGCAAGAAGATCAACACTGTAAGAATGAGAATGGATTTGGATGTTTTAATTCCCATGTTAAACTTCTAAGTATGAAGGGTAAAACATAAACAAGATCTTTAAGATAGCTTTATTAAATATATGAAGATCCTTGTTCTAGCATAAACAATTCAAAAATAGTCTATGGTTTAACATGTTCTACTCGACTCAACTAGCATTTCAGGCTCCCCTGGAAAGCCATCCTTATGATGAGATAATGGGGTTCCGAGCACCCTTATAAGGGGTTTTTGGCATGCTGTACCTTCCTAAAAACTGAAAGTGAAAAAATTCTTTGTCTCGCTTTTCTTTGCTGTGACTCTGAACTCATAAATAAAACGATCAAAGTTTCAAAAAGTTGCGTCTTGCACTGACACATATTGGTTTGTCCAGCCGTGCCAGGCGCGGTCTCACCCCGGCCCGGCACAAGTTCACTGCACTCCGTGTGCCTGGCAGCGACATCTCCATCTTGTCGTGCAGGGGCCAGCCCAGCCTGTTGTGCACCCCGGCTCGGGCGGCCTCTCCCCAGAGCCCGACGGAAGGGAGCTCCTCGCCCCGAGGGCACGAACGGGCAGCGCGGGCCGCGTCCATCGCCCCGGGGCAGCGCTTCGGCCAGGGAGCGGCCCCGGGGCCTAAGGGGCAGCGGGGAGCGAGCGGCCGAGCTCCGGGCAGGGGTGCGGCGGAGGGGACCCGGCTGCGCTACCGTTCCGGACTCGCCTCGGCCGGGGAACACCGACGGAGCCCCGGGAGAAGCCCGGGCGCCGCCGCCCAGCCGGGTCCGTGGGGCGGTGCAGGTCGGAGCCGGCGGCCCCGGCGCGGAGGGCGCGGCCCCGGGGCGGTGAAATGGCGGCGCGTCCGCCCCGTCCCGTCCCGTCCTGTCCCGTTGCGGCTCCGCGCTCACCTTCACGCGGGTCACACTCGCCTCTAGACGCAGCTGCTGCACCACCTTCTTCATGGCCGCCACGTTGGAGGAGCCCGACATGGCGGGGCTGGCGGCGGGCTGGGCTCGGCACTCGCGGCACTCCCAACACAACTTCCCGGCGTGGCCACAACTGCCCGGGCCGCCGCGCCTGCGCAGCCGGGGCCGCGGCGGGCGGGGCCGCTCCGTGTGCCCGGGCCGGGCACCCGCCTGCGGGCGCGGGAATCACCGCCGCCCTCACGCGTTCGTGGGGTGGACTGGGAGACGAGGAGACTTTCACTGGTGGTAATATCCACTGCGGTCCAAGTCTGGAGGTCACTTAGAGATGCTATGAATGAAGTTCCTAACTTAGTTCTTGCTAGCAGTTTGAGTGTTGACTGTAGCCTGGAGGATCAGTTTACTTGTTCTAGTTCAGTGCAGGAAGTGCCCGGGAGCGGCAGTGAGGGGTGGAGCACGGGGTGACATCAGGGACTGCAAGGTGCAGCACCTTCCCTGGAGGCAGGAACCATGGCAGGAGCGCTGTGCCTGCCCTGCCTGCCTGCGGCTGGGAATGACCGCAGGAGTGATGGGGTCTTACACTCACTCGGGTCATCTGTGGGAGCTTGCCGGTACAGACACAGGCTCTCTTAAGTAGGCATTTCCCAATGACATGAGGAAATCTTAATTCTGCAGCGTCGGGGTGAGACTTGGAAGGTCCGGTCACTCGTGCTCAACAGCAGGTGAATTAGAAATATAGGAGTAGAGGCAGAGGAGTAGAGAAACCTCCTGTTGAGATCAGGAGAACAGCAAGGGATTTCAGCAGGCTGAAAATGCAGAGGAGGTTTGTAACCTCAGAGGGGCTGAAAGAGCCTTCAAAGTGAGAGCACCAAGGAAACTCCTAAGAAAAAGAGAAAGATGGAAACAAGATTTTTAGCAGGGCCTGTTGCAGTAGGACTGGGGAATGGTTTTTAACTAAAAGAGGATTGATTAGAGATGAAAGGAAGAAGGTTTTTTTACACTAAAGGTGGTAAAAGCCTGGAGCAGGTTAACCAGAGAGGTGGGATATGTCCCACAGCTGGAAACATTGAAGGTCACATTGGGCCTGGGGGTCTGGACAACCTGGGCAAGTGGGAGGTGTCCCTGCTCGCTGCAGGGCTTGGACTAGCTGGCCTTCAAAGGTCCCTTCCAACCCAAACCATTCCATGATTCAATAACAATGTTCAGACAGAACCATGGTTATAATTTATGGAAGTATTTTTCTGACATGGCTGCCCAGCACAGTCACATTTCTTCAGAACACTGCATTCGGCTGGCACAATGTGTTTGCTGAAGTTCACAATAATTGTCAATTTATCAGATCCAGGCCCTGCAAGAATCTCGTTTTGTGTGAGTTTAGGTCAGGGTCTTTAGGAAAACAGTGGAATTGGGTAGAAAATTATATACTACCAAACTATTTTTATGGAAGGGAAGAAAACGTTAAGAGGAAATGCTCCGGGGCAGATTTCTTAGAGCTGCAGGGCTATGATTAGCAATTCCCTCAGTTACTTAGGTGACACGTGTAGAAGGTGGGGTTAATTCTGTTTGCAGTTAGCTGGAAGCTTTCTGCCTCAGCACAGACACAACTTCCATTTTCTTAAGTGGAATGAAGATCAGAAAATGAAAAAAATGGTATTTATGGAGTAACTTCTGTCATAACAGATTATCATGAAACTCATTCTTAAAGGATGCTTCAATCAAAAAGAAAATTAGAAAGCCCACCTGGCATTTGCTGTGGTCACATAGAGGCACCAACATGTCATTGAGTCAAACAAGACCTTGAAAATCACAGGTGAGAGTTTTTGTACTTTTTTTTACAAAGATTTTTTAGATTTCACAAATAAGGAATATATATATATATATATATTTTAAAATAAGGTTCTAGAATACCTGAGAGGTATTCTGAGAGGTATAATTTCCTGAGAGGAAAAAAATTAAAAATGTGCTTTTAAATTATATATATATATATATATATATATATATATATATATATATAATATATCTATGTATAGAAAGAATTCTTTTCTAGTTGATATTAAGTAACTCAACACTTGCAGAAATACTTAATATAGGTAATTTGCATGGCTTCTAGTTCAAGGGAAGTGCAGCATCCTTGTCAGTACTATCCAATTTTTACTAAAAATATCAGGACATAGAAATTAGCAGTGCAATGACTACCAGGGGTCTGAACACTGCCCAAGTGAACCTTGCTCAGAGCTAGCTTAGTTATTCTTTTTGCAGACATTAGCAGGAGCATTTTTGTGTTTCCAAGGTAGCTGATATTATTAACAACAGGCAGAAATATTTTGATTTTTTTTTTTCTTGATGATATGAACAAGTTGTGGTGCTATTTGAATCAAGCTTTCAGGGCTTTGCATTTTTTATGAGATGAACAAAGGTAGGATTTCAGCTGAGGGATTCTTGTAGTCATGGCGCTCTCCAGAGTATCAACTGTTTTTGGTAAGATCTCTCCACCGCTGTCACAGTGATACACAGCAGTAGCACAGGCTCTCTATTATCTCACTTCCATTGGGGAGCTTGTTCTAATGTGACTTATTTTGATGCTGTCAGCTGGCATTCAGTCACAAATTACTCTGCTGTCACTGTTCTCACTGTTTGGTCATCACTGTGAGTCAGGGCCTCACTTTTCGAGTCCCTGTGCTAATATCAAAGAAACCATTCCTGCCTACAGAAATTGGAAGTCCACCATAACAAAACAAAGCATATAGGAAGAGGATTAAAACACATTTACATCTGTTCTTTTTTTCAGCTGGTGGAGCTTCATGTTTTTTATGTCCCAGCAGAAGTGTGGAACTTCAAGCTGAATACAGTTCCTGTAGCTCTTACTAGCAAATTTGTCTCAGCGGGATTTATAAGGTGAGTGTAGTTTTAGGTTTCATGTACGGGGTAGGTCCTTCACACTGGCCTTCAGTCTTTTAGTCCAACTGTTGCTCTAGAGAGCACAATTACATCTGTCAGCAGAAACTTGTTGTCTAATTAAATTTCTGGAGGGTAAGTGGTGACCGTAACTAGCATTGTGTTAATTTTTACTGTATCAGGACTTAGCTCCCCTGCAGCTCATGGTGCAGACCGTTGAAAAGCACTTCCAGAGCAGTGCTAGTACTTCTGCAGAATGATTTATACTGTAAAATCATATCTTATATTATTCTTTCTGTCTCCTTGAGCCTGATTATCAAAAGCTGGAATTCTTTTGGGCAATGGGCCAGCTTCAAGACAGTGGCTTGATGAAGACAGGATAGCCTGTCAGTTCCCAGGAACAGGGATATGATGATCTGGGCTCTCAGTCCAGAGAAAGAGCTGGAGCCTTGTTTCTCAAGGGGAAGCATTACAGCTCATGAACCAGCAGCATTTGGTAGCTGCTTAAAGAACTTAGTGAAAGAACACCTTGGTTCCCAGTCCTAGGCTCAAACCTGGCACAGGGAGTTGAATTTTTAATCTGACATAACTTTGTAAATTTTATTTATACTCCTAAACACTTTGCTCACAAAATCTGTGTGTACCTAGTGTGGTAAGAAGCTGTAGAAAAATCAAATAATGTGAAGATGTGTATTAAAGTGGAGCTATTATGTGCACCTTGTCTACCCCTGTGCAAAACCTGTCAATTTAACTAAAACCGTAGGGAATAGAGGTTTTAATTAATTTAAATTGAGTTTTGTATTATACACTTAATATATAGTGTAGCTGAAAAGACTGACAGCAGTCAGGTATGAGCATGTAGGGCAGAATGTACTCATTCTCACAGCTGCTATTGTTGAAAGGCTGCTCAAAACCAGAGAAAATAAATGCATATACCCATTTTGTTTGCTGTTCTAGTCTGCAGCAGAGGTGCAGGATACATGTCTGAAGTGGTAACTTCATTTCATGTCGTGGACATCTGTCACTGTCCTATATTTTCTAGTGTAAATTTATTTCACTGAGGCATCAAATAAAATTAGGATCCTCACTGATTTTAGTGGGTTTATACATGCCTGGGTATTGTTGCTTGCTAATGACTCTTAGATAATTGCTAATTAATTATTCTATGGACACTATGCAATGCTGCAGTGCATGAACAATAACTAGCACCTGGACAGTGACTCACTGTCTTTAAAAACAAAAAAATATTTTTAAAAACTTCTTTTATTATAATCTAGGAGAGGGAACGGCAGCCTTGCTGGTGCTCCTGTGGCTTGGACGTTCTTGATAGCTCTTTTGTTCAGTCAGCTTGACAATCCTAGTGCTGTCTGAGTCAGCTTTACAAAGGATTCCTAGGTCAAAGTACAGGCCACTTCCATTAGCTGTGAAATTAGAGGAAGATATTAAAGGTGTAATTTTCTATGGCCCTAAGTTCTTGTTCCCATGAACTTGATTTCTCAGCCTTTGTGAGATTTTTTTTATTTTTTTTTATTCCTCATTCCTCACCACAGAAGCCAAACTTTTATTATTTCTAGATGAGATAGCTACTAGGAGCTCTAGTTTGCATTCCTTTTAAAGGGACACCATGAAGCAAGTGACTTGTGTGTGACTGTTTTCTGCCAGCCAGTGGCAGCAAGTGACAGACTAATAGCATTCTATTTTCCTAGCAGCTTCATTGGCAATTACTTTTTAGATAAATTTCTGCCCTGTATCTCAGGATCTGGATGGGTAGATACTTTTCCCCTGTTATACATTGTAGATGTGTCCACTCTGCAGACTTTGGTCTCCTCTGCTGCTTGCCTGTGCTCCAGGGCAGTTTCATGATCTTGAGGAGGGTCGTCTAAATCCAAAGTATTTGAAACAATACAAGGGAAGCATTGTAGTACTGCGTTCATGAGATGAAAGTGATAATGTTTTTTCTACATACTTGAGTTGTGAGCTGAAGGCCTATAGGGCTGCTTGCAAGTGCAAACAAACCTTGACAGGTTTATGTTGAAGACCTGTTCAGATGGAAGACCTGGCAGGTTCTTGTGTGTACTGTTTGCTGGGAATGGCATGTGCTATCCCCCGAGCTGTGTCTGTGCATTGCTTGAGGCGTGAGAGCTGCTTGGGCCAAAGTTATCCTACCACTTAAGCAGCGTGGGTGATTAACAGTCTCAGGCCTGCATTTGTTCCCTGGTTTCTTATATGACAGCATAGAACAATTAGAATTGCTTATGCTGTGCTGCAGGGCTTTGGTATGCCTCTGGCACATTTGGATTTATTGTGCAGAGATGCTTTTTATTCTGTAGTGATTTTCCTACTGAGCTCATTATCTAAATGTTTGCATACTTTCAAGTAGTGCATTAAATGATGCAATTCATATTTGTATCAGCATTCTCATCCTCAAATCATGGTGGAAATGTTCACACTGCAGTGTTTGTTTTTTATTCAAAATACATTTGCATGCACCCATGCACACACCCAACTGTGAATTGGTGTTGGAGAAGACAAAAGCAAAGGAATGTGACAGCTGCTTAAAGTGGACAGTGATGAAGGCTCCTCTGGCCCTGGGTGCTTGAAGGGAGTGTTCAACAGTCCTGGTCCAGCCCTATGAAACTGTGTCACTTCCATGGAAGTGCACAACTGTTGCTCCCAGTGGTAGTATTATTCATCTGCAGATGAGCAACAGCATTCTCAAGAAGTAAATTTCAAATTTTGTCTGCTTCCATATTCTCCCTTTGTATGAGGCTGCTACAATGTGAGTCTTGCTAGTTAATGTTAGGACAGCCTTTGCAGTGCAGTGCTCTGCCTGCCTCGCCAAGACTCTCTGGCCTATCTGTACCTGGGTTCAGTTCTAGGACATAGCTCCCAGTTTTGGGCATTCTGTCTGTGCAAACCAGCACGTACAGACCATTATCTTCCCCCTCCTACTAACTAGCCATCATTATTTGATCTTACAGATGTATTAATGAATGACAACATTCTAGGGTGTCTCCTCACATCACATTAAGAGTGCTGTGGGAGAGGCTTGGAGAGTACCTGGGTGGAGTGACAAATGCAGATAAATTCAGATTTTTGAAATGCACTGGGAAAAAACTAGCAGTGGTAAGTTAATTTTTTTTTTCTTTAGTGCTCTTCTGTTTTATAATGTAAGGTAGAGATTTCATTCCTGCAGATGAGATAATATTGCATAAAGTAAAGATAACTTCAGGAGCACTGTTAGCATTTCTTTTAAACATGTTGCAACATAAGCTCTTGTCAGAGCACATCTGTTTCCTCAAATGCGAAGACACAGCTGAACAGATATATCAGAAATAACCCTTTAAAGCAACAGCTGTAATTAGTTGCCATCCAGTGAAAAGATGATAGTTTTGATCAATCAATGGATTAAATATAATAAATCTGGTTGCATTTAAAAATCCCCAAATGCATAAGGCTATTATTACCTGTACATGGCTGGGAATATGGCAGTTGACAAATTTGCAATGGAAGCTCAGAGTTCCTCTAATGGCTCCTGCTGTGACCTGCCCAAGAGCGTTAAAAACATTCTCTGAATGAAAACTTCTCTGGATGTTCCATTGTCTAGTCCAGTAATACAGCTGAGATGTTAGTAATGCACCCCCACATGTGTGAATCGTAGCTGCTCCTCACATCAATTCTACTCATAGTTCTTAAAAAGTATAGCTAAGGATTTAATTAACTTCACAATTAGTCCAACTTAAAGTTTGTTCATGTAATACACAAAGATTTAAGTCATTTATGTAAGTATAGAATACTTTTTCCATGTCTTATTTCACCCCTTTCTCATGGATTTGGAAATTAACTACAAGCAGGAAATTTGGTACCATTCTTTATTTCATTTCTAGTTGAATTATCACTAAAATCACTCTCACAGAAGACTAGACTAAATACTAAGTAATATGCATGGAAAAACTTGAAGAGAAACTTAAAAGACTGTGATACAATCTAAATTGCAAAGTGTGAATATGTTTTCAATGAACTGAGGTCTTTTTAACTGGATGATAATAAGTAAGATGGTTAATTTTCTTCCACACATAGTTTGGAGATAAATGGGGACATTTTCCAGCCTTTATAATGTCAGCAAATGAATAAAATATTTTATGTTAATACTGAATTAAAGATACTGGTAGCATATAAGAAGAGTTACAAAGATACTGTTTTACTTTGAGGTATTTACTGTTGCTTGATGTTTAACTTTGTTATAAAGTGTAAAACAATAAACCAACTGCTTTATTTGTTGTTTAGGGTCATGGTAACCTCATTGAATTACATTTCCATGATCAAATATTTGTTGAGTGTTCTCTCCCCTTAGTCTTCTGTTTCACAACTCTAACAATGTAAGCAGCTATGCCCTACTTGCAAGCAAGGATCTTTTAATGAAAAGATAAACATAGATTAAAGTCGTGTTCATTTGCTCTTCCTTTTTTTGCACATAACCTGTGTGTTTAATTCAATATAATTATTTGAATGTAAGCTCAGATTTCTTTTCCTTACATTAGAACACGTCTTTCAAATATATATTGACTATTTTAGACTTTCTTTTTAGGACAGCTGTTGAAATGTGAAAGTGTACGTCACAAAAAGAATATGAAGGAAAATGATAAATACATGAAGACATAGGATAATACTAGGTTTTTTCCTATATACATTAAATGTTTTGCAGTACTGTATTAGGTGAATAGAGAAAATTATGTGGGACTCAGCATTTCTGTCCAGATTAAGCTTGAAGCAGCTCTTGATAAAAAAGTTGAAAGTTTTCTTTTCCTGTGACTGTTGGATCAGGTCCTTTGAACCATAAGAGAAAGTGCAAAGGATAAAAAAAAACATTTAGTATGTGCATATAATCTTGTGGGTCTGATCAAGATTTTGAAAAACAAAGTTTCAGAACTATGTCAGAAAATACAATTGTAGTCTAAGATGCTTTTTCCCCATAAGGCCACTACAGATGATAGTGCTGGTTATAAAAGAATGCAGTATGTAAAAATGGCAATAGAATGCATATGTCACGTGCAACATTCTGATGAAAAAGTATTGTATTTGTTATGCTTCCATACTGTATCTTCTGAGGTGAAAGCAAAGCAAGAAACAGAACTGGAACTGAAGTGATTTGCTCCTCCTTATGTAAGTACTGAATGGCTTGTAAGGTACCATTCTCAGAAACTACATTGCACATTTTCTTTGTCTGATGAATACACTGTATATTTTCAGGCACTTTATCCTGAATTATATTTATTACCTGGAGTGGAATATTTTGAAGATGTTTATTCATTACCATCATAAACTCAACAAAAACATCACGTTATTGAAGAAGCTAATAGGTTTGGTCAAGATTAAGATGGATCAAGATTATCCAGCCTTTCCCAGCAGAAACCTGAAAAAAGCAAACCATTTTTAGAAAGTATACAAAGCAGGCATCAGGTAGAATATCTAGAAGTGGGCTGTCCTGTGGAATGGGGTGAAAAAGAACCTGTTCCAGTTTCACACACAAATAATAAGCAAGACAATAACAGCAGGATTCCAGAAACACAATTTGGAGAAAAAAGTAATCTTAACCAGGATGATGAATGAGAAGAAAAATAAATATTATGGTTAACATTTACAATAAAATAATATCTCTGTTTTATATTATCAATTATTATGCAGATTGAAGTGGATCTGATGGATCTCTCTTCATGCCAAGTCATTCAAATCCTGCAGATCAGGAGACTGGAAAGTGTGACCTGGTATTCCAGACCTCTGACCTCTGATCTCAGCCCAGATCAAGAAGACTGCAATGCTCCAAAGTGGAATGGCAAAACCAAAGGAACTGCTCTTTCTCATGTAAACGCCAGTGACAAACAAAGCCAGGGTAACCAAAGACACAAAATCACATTAAATATCAGAAGTGTACAAATGTTTGTTACTGACTTTTTGCTAAAGCAAGAGTTCTAGAAAGTCAGCAAAGTAAAGCTAAGTTTTAAGAAATCTGTAATTAAGTGTAAGTCAGAATAGCACTATCAGAACAATATTCCATTTTTTTAAAAAAATGATATCTTTCAAAGAGATGTAGTCTTACCTTCTGAGTCCTTCATTATCACTGTGTGCTGATATAGAGAAACACTTTACTATAGTTGATGCATTTGTCTAATCTTCAGAATTAGTCAGATATAAATTCTAATAACAAAACAACTTTTTTTTTTTTTCTTTATTTCTTTCTTCTGTTATTAATGGAACATTTTCAAATTCTGGAGATATCATCACGTGCTGTGTTGAGTCACTGAATTTCCAATACAGGTTGGAAAGTCCAGTCATTGACAGTCAAACCAGCCTGATTTTTCCAAGTGTAATCTATGTATTTTTTTCATCACTATCCTGTCACAGAACTAGGAAACATGGAAAATAATGAGTACCAAAAAGATACCAAATTAAGAAGAGACAGAACACAGGATGCTGAAATTCTTAAAATAATGGAAGACCAAACTACAGATTATGTCCACAAAAAACAAAGGTTAGCAAAAAATATATCTTCTAAAATAATGGATAATATTAATTCACTGATACAAACTTACTTTATAGACTTAAAATAAATGAAAGAAAAGGAGGGAAAAAAACATTTTGGTCAATGAACTTTCACTTGTTTTTTTGATTTTATCTTAGCTTGCAGCAAAACAGAACTAAGAAGACTAGAGTTGGTCTTGGTGAAAAACTGGATAATCAGGTATGTTTTTCAAGGTAACATTCCTAGTAATTTTGAGCAATAAATGTAGTCCTCCACCTAGAAACAGTCTAATTTTGTAAGACTGGTGACTCATAGATAACAAAAGATTTGAGGAAATTTGAGAAAAGTTAATTCATGCACAGCTTCTTAGCAGATTTTCTAATGAATATCAGCTATGTTTCTAAACAATTAAAACCTGCAATTACAAATTTTAGTTTAGAAATTGGTAGTTTTTGATAATTAATGAACCAGGTAGCTGTTTTAAGGCCCTTAGTTCCTGGTCTTGCTGTCTGTAACTTCTGTAGCTGTCAGTAACTTCTGGGGTTATGGACATGGACAAGAGCAATAGCAGTAGTCTGTATGTTCTCTGTGATGCAAATGTTCAGTGTTCTCATTTTGTTTGCAGAGGTCCAGCTGTTTGTAACTTAGTAGTCATGTGTACTGGTAACAGAATGAAAAAACCTACCTGCAGAAGTCAAATTCAGCCCTCTCACTCAGGCCACTTTCAGGGCATATGTCTAATGTAACTATCCAGGATTATGGTTATGTATTTACAGTTGTGTCTTTTGACTCAATAGGCAAATGAAGACAAGCAAAATCATCTTTCTTGTCCAAAAGGGTATATTTCACCTCCTAGTCCACCACTTTTGGCACTTACTGTAAATCCAGCTCAAGTTCCTGCAGTTCCAGCAGCGAGTACATGATTCCAAGAAATTGCAAGGAAGTGAACATTTAATCAAGACTGAAGAGTCAATGAAGACATAAATATCTACACACTCTACATACATTCGTTGACACTATTGCTAAGGATTTTAATTTATAATTAGAAAATTCCAGGTACTTATGATTGCATGGGCTGTCCTAGAGCTTGACAGGTTCCCAGCACTAGAAGACCCAACTTGTCAAGTTGTGGATGGAAGGAGAAAAGGAGGGAGATTGGGTTCAATACTGCAGGCTCAAGTGAGATTGTAGCATAGAAAATCACAGGTAGTGTTGCTGAGGAGCAGGATAGTGAGAAGTTAAGTGTTTGACCTATTGTTGCAGACTAGGGGAAGTCTGAGATGTTGTCCTGCCACCTGGAATTTAAGGCAGGATTTCTCTACAGTTTATATTGCAATGTATTTTAAGCAGGAAATGGTCTTATGGAAGGTTTTTTGGCTTCATTGGCAAGAGTTTGCAATGTCTGGAGTGAATATATTTCTTGATTACATAGTTTTAATGATTTATTGTCCAAACACATAGAAAGACGTTTGTTTGCATGTGTATGTGGGTGAATGCCTGGATGCCTGCTGGATTTCTCCCTTTCGCTAAAGCACCAGCCCTTCTGAAAAGTTAGATAAAAATGAAACCTGATTAAAATGAGATAGTTTCTACTGCTTGTTCTGCCAGAGCTTTTGGCATAATTTGTGATGCATTACAGAAGTCTTGACTGATCCTTTGTACTTGGAGTATTCAAATGCTTGCTAAATATAATTGTAATATCTTTAGAAAACAAGATGAACAAGATGGTAGAAGAATTGCAACAAATGAAGAAAGAGAGAAGGCACATGGAAAAAACTAGAGAAGAACTGATCAAAAAAGCTAAAGGGCTGCTGGAACAAAATAAGCTGAGGAGATACCATGGTAGGCTTTTAATTTATTTTGGAATATGGAGTGATTGAAAAATTTCACACTGAAACCAATGTGAAAGTATTTGTCTCTTTGTCAGTGAACTTAATTACAGAGAGAGCAGTTTGCTAACCAATAGCTCCAAGAAGACTCATTTTGTGTAATAGCATGCAAGAAAAATTCAAGGTTGCAGTGTTTCCTTTGTTTCCTTCCACTTTTTTTTTTTTTTTTTTTTTTTTTTTTAGCATATCTTATAAAGTTAAGATTATTCTGGCTTTCATAAACTATTCAAGTTGTGTCTCATGTACATGCACTGTTCAGAGAGCTACTGCAGGCTGCTTCTCTCTGAGGCCCAAGGCAGCTGGCACATTCTAATCCTGCTTTAGCTGGTGCTTAGAGGCTTGTACTGTGTTGATAGGGCTTCAGGTAAATTGCAGCATAATAATTTTTGTTCCTCCTATCCAATGGTATTCAGCTTATGACATGGAAGTTACAAAACATTTGTGACAAGCTTGACAAACCTTGTTTTTGAACAAGGTCAAATCTCATTGAAATCTCTCATGAATTTTCTTCCTAAAATTATTTTCAAGTTTATGCTTAAAACTGTCTTCCCTAAATCACATCCCAGTTATACAGAGATGAGATTTAATAATTTTGATGTTTTGAGAGCTTTCTCTTTGTGCTTAAATGGCATTACAAGTCTCAAATACTACTTGTAGCTCATTGAAAGGAGACATGCCAATTCTTTCAGTTGTTCTCTCAGGACGTGGCTGCACAGCACGCTGCAGCATGGGGAATTTGTATTTAAAAAAATCCCAAACTTGGGTGCTTGAAGCAGTAACTGTAGTAGCATGGAGCTGCACTTCAAGCTAGAGATAAGCCCTAAATGGCACCTGTATTGCCTTCAATTATGCTATCCATTTAGGTAAAATAAAGGTTATTTCACAAGGATTAAAACAGCTTCTGCAGGTTCCGTAAGAAGCTTCCGTACCTCTGAATGTTTTTCATCAGACTTGGAGAGTTTCATAAGTAAGGGCTGGTAGCAAGCATGTGTCTTTGCAAGGTATTAAGGGAAGAGCATTTTCTGCAGTAACAGCCATCCAAGTCTGTGTTTTATATCCTCCTAAGACTGCCATGCTGACAGGCACTCTCAGTTATATGGCATGAATTCTTTTGGGTAAGTTTCAGTTGTCCTGCTTCCATAAAATATGCCTCAGAACAAGGGATTCATTTAAGACACTGCAGGTATGCAGTGGCCATAAGACTGCCAAAACACCCTCAAGGGGATTTATCTACCAGCTCTTGATAGCACATTAACAACATAGGAGGCATCGTGGTGAAATGTAAAGGTAACTATCTGTTTCCCATAATGTGGGATGTCAGTATAAAATGAAGCTGTTCAAAATCTCTGGCCAAGAAGGGCATAAATTTTGCCTAAATCTACAATGCTACATCTTGTGGTACATTAGAGCTGTGGCCTTCATTCTGTGCTGGGCATACCAGTCTTCACAGCCCAGGAGTGCTTAGGTACAGCAGAACCTGCAGAACAGCCAGGCTGAATAAAACTTTGGGTTTGGACCCTGTGTTTTATCTCAGTAGACAGATGGAGCCTTTTGTTGCAGGTGTTTGTGTGAAAATTCAGTTGCATTTAGAGTGAATGTAATTTTAATGAAGCTTTTTTAACCAAATGCTTATTTTAAAGAAACCTACTGCCATATTTCAGTATGTGCATTGGCCAGCTGAAGCTTGTGAGATGAGCTGGTCATGAGTGTCTTCAGCAGTCCTTTATGATAAGGTGAACAAGACCAAACATTGGTATTGTTTCCCTGTGCAGTTCCTGAGGAATGGGAGAAAAAGTACTTTCAAGCTAAGAAAGCTACAGTTTCACTGGAGGACACTTTAAACAAACTGCAATAAGATTTAGAGCTTTACCAGCAGAAATTGCTCTTGCAATTGGAAGTTAGAGATAGCAAAAAACAACCAAACAATACAACAACCTCCAAGGTATTTATTTGCATTATTTATTACCTCTTTTTACACAGTCTGAGGTTAATTTGTAAAAAATATAAATTACAGAAATAGATTTATTGCCAACCAATGACTTGTTTTGTAAACTAGCTTTAGCTCAATGATCTGAGGGACAGAATTCCTCCAGGCCATTTGTCTCAAAAAGACTGCAGAAGTGCTTGAGTCTGAGCATTTGTTTCTTTCTGCTTTCTATTGGTACCTTTTTGTAACAAAATCCTCTTCTGTTCAGTATGGTTAATGGATTGCTCAGTTCTACTTCGTTTCTATCATCCAAATTTTGTACAAAGAGGCAATGCATGTTCAGAGCACACAAAACATATCTGTAGCTTTTGAAGTGGTTGCACTTCAACTATTGTGCAACTTTGAGTTTCACAGTAAGTTCAAAGGGATTAAAAAAAAAAAGATAAAAAAAGGAAAGATAAAAGGAGGAAACACCCTTTCCAACAGTTGAGTCTAATTTTCTAAATGCATTAATGGAAGCAAGGCTGTTGACAGAACTGAAGCTAGCCTAGGAAAAATAAATGTCCCTTTCTTGCATCTGAAAGGTATGTGCATGTACAATCTAAGAGTGTATAGTACATAAAAATGTGTATTATTTGAGCTATCTTGAAATATCTACAAAATACAAATATGAATAGGGTTGAAACTGCCTTACTGGCTATGTTCAGACACACTATTGCTTCTTTTGAGGGGCATGGCAGGGGTGGGATTTTTTGGTCTCTCTGGCTAGGCACAGAGAGGCCTTACATGAAGGATATGCACAAGGCACCATTCCTACAGAGTTCTGTAGCAGCCAGCACCCAGAGAAGGGAGCCAGGATTTACTGAGCTGTTAGGCTGAGCACACGGTGCTCCCCGCCCCTCGTGAGCGACGTGCGGCCAGGCAGGCATCAGTGGGGTGGGAAAGCAGGGGAGCTGGGAAGAGGTTGTTAGAGGATTGTTTCTGTGTGGTGAAGTAACACCCAGTGAGGGAATGGATGCACTAATGCTGCATTTCAAGTTTTGTTGTTGTTTCACACAGAATTACACAATCATCCGGATTGCTACAGTGCAGCATGAACTCGATCAACTGAGAAGAAAGCTAGATGATACAAAAATGAGACTCCTAATAGGAATTAAGGTATTCTGTGTTTTAATTAAAACAGTCAAAATGTGGCAATGTATAAAAAAAAATTAGAACTTCTCAATTATTAGATGATGTAAATATTTGCTAAACAGTTCTCGTTTTATATTGTCAGTTTTAAGGTGTTAGGTGGTGTGGCTTTAGCATTTGAGCTAAATTACTCCAGAACATCAGGTTATCAGATGATTTGGAATATGTGGCATTCAAACAACTTAGATACTCAATGTGCAGTGTAAGCTGAGGTTCACAATCTTGTTCATAGAATTCCCATTTCATTCTAAAGGTAATTGAAGAAATACACCCGGTGTAGTGAAGCACTGAGCAGTAATAGACTATGGCTAAAGAAAAAAAATGGTATAAAGGAAAAAAAAAACAAAACCAAACAAAACCAAACCCAAAAAACCCCACAAACAAACAAAAGAAAAAAAAAAAGCAAACTGTCTAAGCAGATGTCAGACCTCTTCATCTACTTTATTCCATTTTCAGTGTTGCCTATGACTCTTCTTGGAAGGAAGAGGTAGTATAGGCCTTCACACTGAACAGCTTTCCAGCTCTGAAAGCTTGAAATAGGAGTGTTCTACACCACAGAGACTGCCCATACTCCTGTTTACTGGGTACTCTAGGGTGGTTGCAATCATTACAAGTCCTCCATTGTCTAGCAAGGAGTGGAAAGAACAATTAATTTTGCAGTCGTCTCAAAAACATCAAGGCAAAGTGCAGAACAAAGTAGTGCTAGAACACATAAAATTTCAAAGATGAAAGATGTATCCTGTATTCAGCCATCCTGTATAAAATTCTCTCTTAGTTATATACGCATGTCAGCTCCAAAAAAAGCTTCCTTAAATTGCCATTCCTTAAATGATGTGTTCTTTTGCAGATGAGAAAGCAGGCAGCATCTGATTTACGAGCACTGAGAGCGGAACTGACACAGAAGAAGATTCATTCAGCTTTAATTCTCCAGTCCAGAAAATCAAGAATTTAAATAGATGCCATGACTAACCTCTATGAAGTTGACAGCAGCTCTCTAGTGTATGTAGAAGAGAATTCCAGAGCATTTGTGTGTATGTTCCTGAAGTTATTTTGTAAAAATGCAATAACTATTTAAATGTTGCGGAATTTGTATACTAGGCTACTGAGGTAATGCAGCTTACTTCTTTTTAAATCTCACTGTAAGATTAGTCAGCTACTTAAACATACAGTTTAAGCTAGTAACGTGTCTAAAACTAATTGTGTAACATCCCAATGGTATGCTGAAGTTCTTTGATGAACTAAATAGCTACTAAGAAATAAACCTAAAGTCTGTAACCTCCTGTTCTTATTTTCAGGCCTACATATCCCATTTTTTAGAAATTATTAAAATATGGTTTCTGTAGAGGTACAACAGTAATCCTTTATTTGGCTAGTTACTGGAGTATGTTTTTGCCATTATAAAAATGCCTATCTATAAATTACCAATGTATCATTACTATATGATTATGAAGCATAAAAAATACCTTTATTCCACATCTAGCTGGTTTTGCTCCCTCTCTTATTAGGAAAGGCAATAGGACATTAACTGTCTTCTGTAGTCTGAAAGCTTGCCTGAAAGCTTTCTCTTGGACCAGTATAATGATGATCCTGGTCCAATTTAAACTCTTGCATATTCTGCCTTTCCTTAATTCTAAGGTCATGCATGTCCTGAGATAAACAATTCTCTGAAAGAGGCATTAGAAACCTCTCTATAGGAATTCTTTTCTAGCTCTGCTGTTTGCCTCTTTCCAAACCAGATGTTATTATATTAAGCAGAAGAATAACATACTAGGAATTAATCTCAGCTAAAAAGCTGTCAAGGCTGTATTTATTATTGGAAGTGAAACACTCATGAGAAATAAGTTATATGATAAGAAAATTATGCAGCTCTCAAAAGAACTAACTTGGCAATGTCTTGAGTCAAACCACCCATTATCCAATTTATTTTCTTAAATATATGACTTAACAAAGATTTTAGTGCTAAAGGATTAAATAAATTATTAAAACTACACCCACTTTTGCTTAATTCAGGGTTGAAGCTCACATTCTCTATTTAAGAATTGTGTCTTATTTAAGATACGAGAGCAGGCTACTAGCTACTGGAAAATCAGAACCTAAATTTAAAATATAGTATTATCAATTCATGATTCTTGACAGCTACAGGAGAGTTTTATTATTAAGTCATCTGGCCCTCAGAATTTTGTAGGTCAGATATTCGTACCAGAAGACTCTCAATTCAGCAATATCCATCTCACAGTATTTAAGCATTTAAGTAGTAATAGACATTCTGAAGTACATATATGTGTGTAGAGATAAATATATATAATATATAAAATGTAGCAGTTTCTCTTAAGACTTACAGAGTGGTGTTGTAATGAAAAGCCTCCTGATTCGTTAAGGGAATTTTTTAGTTTCTGCATGAGCAGTAGGCTTCACCTTCTGCTTTCCAACACCTATATCACAATATCAAACAGACAATTCAGATGAAATCTTCCAGTCTTTTCCTCAGTAGCCATTATGGTAATGCTGCCATACTGTGGTAACTCTTTAGCAAGCAAAAAAACCCAAACAAACAACCCCAACCAAACCAAAAAAACCACCAAACCCACAACTGACTACATCTACCTAATTAAATAAAATTTTTAATTAATGGAGTGACTTAAGCAGGGCCCAGTTGCACTTTGATCTGGTTGTGAAACAGTTCTGAGAAGCAGACAAGCAGTGTGGGCTGTAAGCTGTAGAACAAGTAAAGCACAGACAGGGAACATTGTTTACAAGTTTTACCAAGAACAGCACTTTATTTAAAAAAATAAAATCCTGTAAACACCAGTCAATCTTTACATCACTATAGGTATTTTAAAAACTTACACAACTTCCTTAGGCAAATGAATTTATGAAAATATGAACTAGAAAGGAAACAATCTCCTATTATCTCAGAGGCAACACCCCATAAAAACAAAAAACAGGCTACTGAATGTATCTTAGGGTGTGTGGAAAAATAGATATACAGTTCATTAAATAAGCTTCTGAATTCTAATTTTCAGGAAGTAAAGTAGTTTGAAATGGAAGGAAACATCATCCAAGCCCTCTTCATATTAATGTTTCTTCTTCAAGCTAAGGTCAGAAATTTTTGACTTTTGAAACTAAGGAATTTATGTGATACATAAAGACAGTGAAACTGGACTTTATTGAATATTCCTTTCTAACAAGTTTGATATAAATCTTCACAGCAACTACTTTATGTTATGTAATTTCTTCAGTCCATAAAAATCTTTTAATCTAGAAGAGTAACCAAGCTGCGTATAATCTACATCTATCTCTCCAGTATTCTGTTTAATCTGATTCTAGAGTGACTTAGCCAAAATATTGGTTGGGTTGGGAAGTCAGAAGGCTGAGACAATCATGGACCACAGGAATAAATATTTGCTGCACCTGGCAGCTTTAGCAAAGCATCATTATGAGACTTCCCCTGTAAATCCATCAGTTGGAATTGTTACCAGATACACACTGGGTTCAAGCATTAACTAACTTAGATTAACTGTGAAAAATTTAAAAGATGAGCAGTCTTAAAAAAACCCTACTAATGCAAGGATTGTTGTTTCAAAGCAACATTGGAATTTCCTGAATAATGAAAATATAACTTTGAATATAAAGAACAAGATTAATTTGCCTAGCTTTTAAAGTTTTTGTAATTTTCCTAGTTTTTAAAGTTTTTGTAATCACAATATATTTATATAAAGTCAAAATCCATGATAGTGTACACCAAAATAAAAAGTTACCAATTTTCACCATTCTAAATCAATGGTTCACATAGTTCTCATGGTGTCAGAGCTTGCCACATTGCTTGAGTTTGTTGTTCTGCTACTGCTTCCCTGGAGTAGTCAAGACTATTTCCATTCCACATGCCAATGCCCCTCAAGCCTCGGCTCTTCACATATGCTGCTTTTAGAGAGATGCTGTGAGGGTCATCAAACCATACCTGGTGGAATTGACCGGCAGAATCCTAGAAAAACATTTAAACACTAGTATCAGTGATTACATTTTCTCTTGAACACGGTTAAAAATACGATTAAAAACTGAGATATACAAGCTATGCAGATTTATACATTATTTTCCTGATTTACCAATTCTTCGTCACACAGGACAATTAAAAATTTTAAGCCAAATACTTGGATATTATTTTTTAATTGCAGAATATAAGTTATAAAACAGTGACACAATTTAACTGAAGTTAAAGGCTTAGTTAATCTGTATTTTAATATTTTTTTAAATAAAGTTAAAATTTCAGATACAGTATCTAAGCTAAGAGGTGAATTTAGTTAGAGACTGTGGGGGTTTTTATGCAATAAACAGTCTGAGAGGATGTTGTAAAATTTTATGAAGGTTATGCTGCTTTTACCTAGTCATTGGTTACAATACGTTTTAATCACCAACATGTGAAACTTAAATATTGTCTAAAGAAACTAGACAAAATGGGTACGCTGTGGTGTTCTTGTAAGCACAGTCATTCATGGACTCTTTCACTGTGTCTGTGTAGAAAACATGCATGCACGGCACTGAGCTAGACAAAATTAAGATCATCTCAGAATCTTTTTTAATTTAAATCACTTATCAACTCATTAAGGTAACTATGGCAGTGAAGGACATAGCTATAGGATGTCTTTGTGTCAAAATGATGCAGTATCTTGAGAAGACTAGAAAGTAATAAAGATCTTTATTACTCCTGTAGTCTTCAGGCACTGCACCCCTCTCTCAGACAAGAAATTCAAGACAGATTTCCAGCAATCCTTTACTATACAAAAAAAAAACCAAAACCAAAAACAAACAACAACAAAAAAAAACCCCAAAAACCAAAACCCAACAAGTAGAAAACATAGAAGGAAGAATCTAATCCAAATAATTTAAATAACTTTGTAGTTAAAGATCTATGGTTCATGAATGCTTTCTCCACACCACAGTGTCTTGGAAAAAGACTCTTACCTTGTACTCATAAAATGGAGCCTTCTGTACCTCATCCCACAGCACCCCTGAAAGAGAACTGTTCACCTGCTTCATGATGGTTGCGTAGGGCACCTGGCTCCCTGCAGCATCACTGCAAGGAGCCCCACGGAAAGGCACTTTGGGAAGGGAACAAACATGATCCTGAAAAAGAAAAAGGGAGGCATGAGTTTCATGTAAGATATACTGAACTCCAGAATAGAAGCACAGCCAAGAACAATTCACAAAAGGCATTAAGGCCACAAAAATTCCAAATATTCAAGCAACTCCAGCAGACACTATTTGTAGAGAAAAGTAAATTAAAAGAGCCAAATTTTCTTTAATCTGCAGTAATACAGGACTGGATGGATATCATTCAGCTTAAACAGTTGTCTTATCTTTAATTGACCCTTACATTTTTCCTAAGTATAATATTTGAGACCTCATAAACTGCTATGCTGTAACAGTTGTAGGTTTGCTATGGTTTGTTGCACCTGTCTCTACAGTGGTGTTGAGAAGGCACATACAAGTGTTGTAGGGCCTGTGGACATCATCTCTTCTCATACAGATAACACTTACAGCTCCTTAGTCAAACACGGTGTTGGATATGGCGTTCAGGCTGCCTAAGGAGCTAAAATGCCTTTTCTGGTAGCACACTGCTCATCAGTTATCAACCAAGCAAAAGATTCTGTTTTCTGTCCCAGCTTGATGCTCTTATCCATCAGACCACAGTATTTCCTAGTCCAAAAACAAGATTACCAAAATCTAGTTGTATCTTTCTAAGGAAAAAAATTAACAGTTTGATTACAAACAAATAATCTTCACCTTACCGTGGATAGGTTTTGGCAGACATAGTCATAGCCATACCAGGGGACACCCATCACAAGCTTCTTAGGATCAATGCCCATAGCAATGTACTCTTCATATCCTAGTTTTGAGGGAAATCAAAATTAACATGCATTAGTAACTTTTCTTATGCTTTTTATTCTTACAACTAATTCAGAGCCAGAGCCACTGCAGAAGTTGCATGATCCCCAGACAGAGGCCAAGGTGCAAGGTGTCCTTTTCCTTCACCTGCACTCTCTAGTGAGTGAAAGGCTTGCTCCACTGAGATCCCACAATAACTGCTCTAGTTGCTCGCACTTTAAACCATCAGCCCTGAGCAGAGATTCACAAAGATGAGAGAAATGTTTCAGGTTCTTTGCAATCTCAGGCAGACACCATTGCTCTGGCTGCTATTTGTCATTCTAAAAGCATTCTTGGCACTCATGATGTTACAAGTAACAACACACAACTGCCTGTAGTCTCATAAGGATCAGGGATACTGTTTTCACATCAGGACAACACATATTTGAGGACACTCAAAGCCTCACAGCAACAAAAACAAAATAAACCTGTCTAAGAAAAAAGCAATCTTTGCTATCACCTCATGTGAACAAATGGAAATGTTCTGACTCCTGGGGAGGTGTTTTGTCCTCACCAACTAAAGTCTGCAGGTAAGGAGCATTGGCTTTTGCAATGCAGTCTGTCCAGATCTGGCTCTGTTCATCATATGACATCACAAATAAGAAGTCACAGGCATCTGCAATCCCAGTGTAGTTGTAACACCTTTTATCTATACATGCTGGAGACCAAGCCACATCAAACGTTACCTGAAGGAAAAATGCACAGCTTAGTATCAAGCCCTTGTTATCTCTTTATTTTTTTAAAAAAAAAAAAAAAAAAAAAGCTATAACTGTTAAAGACAGTATTTCCCAAATGGTGCAGTTTAACACATCTTGTTAACAATGACCTATAGGAGAAGCTGCTCATCTGATAAACAGAAGATATTAAAGTGAGTACCTCATTAGTGAATATATAGCACCAAACAAATCAAAATATAATATGAAAACCACCAAATATATGAAGTATGATGCAAATCCTGAAAACTTTTGTGATGGGTTCACCAAAACACTGTCAAGCTTTTGTCCCAGAAAGCTGTATTTGTCCTACTTTCAACAATTCATTAGGACACACTAAAAACTGGCAGCTCACACATAACAGTAACATTGTATCTACAAATCTCAGTGAAGCCCATCTCTCATTTAAATTCACAAAGGTCAAAAAGAGTGATTCTTACAAGATCATGTCACAGCTAACATTCATAATTAAGCATTCACTAGAATATTATATTTAGATATTCATAAACTTTTTTCATATTCATATGCTAAACAGCACTGCCAAAAGTCTTTACATTTCATAAGGTTAAATTTAATGTTTGTATAAAGTACATTATTATCACCTGTGATCCAGCTATTTCTCTGTGAAAAGCATCTGTAGTTTCTTTAACAAGCTCTGTCAATGCATAATACTCAGGAGAGGTTTCATTAACTTCTTGCTCTATATCTATGTTAATTCCATCCATATACTGTTTTTTTGCGAGGTCCACCTGTTGGGTTATCCATGCTGCTCTTTTAGCAGGATCAACAATTTCCTTAAGAGGTACATCACCTAGACAAGAGGCCTTCAAGAGTTAACATGCACCACAGCAGTAGTAAGAAGGAAAAGGTTGTTGTTAATTAACCAAATTTAAACAATATAAAAAATGCCCATACCAATACTGGTAAAATACAAAGGAATTCACTTTTCCCCCAACCATAATTTTGAGAAACCTGAAGAGATTACCAAGCTTCTTTGAGACAGTGGTGTTAAAATTAGGTTCCTTTGTTTTTTCTATAATTTTAATCTTCTTACTTCTGCTTAATATTCTTTTAGCCACTGTAAATTACCTTTAGCATTTTCACTGGTCATGTTTAGAGAAAAATACTTCTGTGTTAAATGTTTGTTGCTTTCCACACTGTAGTCTTGGATTCTGCATTTTTCTCAACAGAGCCAAAAGGTAATTACAACATGCAAGCTAATGGACTTTGTCTTTCTAATCAGCATTTGTACCTGCACAAAGTTCCTGAGTATTCATGTTTTAAAACTCAACCACTTTCTAATACAGAGGGACTCGTTTAAGTGCAAAATACTAAAAATTACTTAAAATCCCTTTCCTTACTTTGTCTTTTGGGTACTCCACATAAGATCCTGAATACAGACCCAAATAACAGGCTTCTTCTTTCCTCCCTCTTCTTCCATAGCAATGGTATTCCCTGTTAAAGAACTTTTATTAAGATGTCATTGGCATGGTTTGGTTACTACTGTGGCACAATCCACTGTTGGTTTCAATGCTCTGCATATCAGCACGTGGAAAATGTTGGTGGATTACTAGTCATGGGTTCATTAAAGCCTTATTAATTAATCCTCTTAATGATTTTAATACACTGCATACAATCAAATGTAAAATGCCAAGGTAATATATAGCCCTGTGTACCTTCTTATTTACATATCATAAACGCCCACGTTTTTGCAGCGTAACCAACCTTTCAGTACTATCCTCGAGCCTTTGGAGTGGGCATAGCACATGAGCTCAGGATCGTACTTTCCAAAAGCTGCCACAGTGGTAATTTTTGACCAGTCGTAGGATTTCCAGGTTTCCTCCCCCACATCAAACACAAAGACCTGGAAAAAGGGTAAAAAGCACCCTCGTTAGCCCCGAGCACTTCTCAGCAGGACTATCATTCTCCACGCGGCTCTCATCCTGGCACATCCCCGGCGCTGGGCAGCGGCTCGCAGGGATGGCAGCCGGGGAGCCGAGTGTGGGCAGCGCC
>NC_031777.1:17108384-17144663 GCF_001522545.3 Parus major | reverse complement strand
GCTGTTTCCAAGGTTTCCAGGAGAAGAAGCAGAGCAGAGCGGTCTCCCGGAGGGGACGGGCTCATTCGCTGCCCGAGCCAGCCGTGCCGGCCGGGCTGAGCCGATACGGAGCGGGTCCGTGCGGGGGCTCAGGCCGGGCACAGCTGGCGCCGACAGGAGCAAGCTGTCTCAGCGGGGACAGAGGCCACGATGTCCTCGGATTTCCGGTCCAGCCTAGGCTGTCCATCCAGTCTGAGAGAGGAGTCTGAAGGAGAAAGGGGCTGGTTATGCATCGGAGTACTCCTGTGTTAGTACGGTGCACCTCAGGGTTTTTCACAGAACCCCAGTCACACATACTGATCGTGCTGTGTCCTGGGTCACCAGACTCACCGACTGGAACGCAGTGCAAGCTCACGGACACGGGAACAGTCTCGGTTGCTGAACAGCCATGTACACAGCGGAGGACTGGCTCCACTGAGAAGCATTTTTCTGCGGTCTTCTCAAATGAGCCTGGCTTCTCACTTTTGACAGGTCTGTGCTCTAGCTTACAAGCTACAAAACACAAACTGTCTTAAAGAGTGCACAGAGTTTAGATAAATTACTTTCTAGACTTAATTTTTAGAATTGGCAAACTCTAAGACCAATGGATGACCAGTGTGACATAAGCTGAATGAAGCTAATGTGGTTGAAATGAACCAATTTTTTGTCAAAGGCTCAGGCTATGAGAAGATAAGGCGGGTGGTTGCAAGGACAGAGGCTTGTCAGATGGGATCTAGGTGGAACACTGATGTCCAAATCCAAAAGGTACATGTGAAAACCTTGGTCAGCTGACTGTCAACTTTACTGAAACTGAGACAGCACTTCATTTCGGGGCAGCGGTGTCTCCTAGACATCCATATATCTATCCTCTTCTGCACTGTGAGCAGCATCACACCTGTCTTGCTGTGGCTGAATAGCTTAGTGCTTAAGTCTGTGATCCAGGCTTTCTTGGACCAGTCACCCCAGGGAAGCTTGACCTAAGGGTACTTTACAGAAGGGCCAACACATGCCCAGAGGGTTGTGTTCCACACAAAATGTGCAGTGCACCCTAATGTAACCAATATATTCATGTTGTCGTTATGTAGGATGGCAAGAACAATCAATCATTCCCAGGCTGAAGTTTTCAGACTGTGTTTATCTTCAGCCTGAGGAAATTAAAACAAGATTTTCCCACCTCAAATGCCCTCTAGTTTGATAGTCAGGACTAGTTATTATTTTTTTAATCTAAACTAAAAGCCAGGAAATAACAGAATGAAAATAAAGAATGAAACTACTAAAGATGGCATAAAATTACTTTTGCCAACAGTCAAACAACTTCCTTTTCATACTAAATTATCAACTTAGGGAGTTTTGAGTTGAACACACAGTGAATAAGACATTGACTAAAAAACTCCAACAAAACTAGAACTTGCAGTGAACTACCAAACTCAGGAAAAACAGATTTTTTTTTTCTTCTTTTAGTCTATGACCACAAATCACAAAAATAGCAAGAAACAAGATGACTGTGCTACAATGAATATATACCACCTATTCGAGTGATTGATTAATTAGTTGGAAGCAATGCCATTAATATATGTTAGAATCTTAGTACCTCCAGTACAGGGGTTTTCTGAGACGATCCAAGAGTGACCAAAACCCGCAGCATCTTTAGCTAAATTTCCACTGGGCGTTCTATATTCTCTTTCCACCTCAGCATCGTATTTTCCACAAATACCACATGTTTTTCCAGCCATCCAGAAAGCAACTTGAACCTTTGTGGAAATACAGAAAAGTTGCATGAAAATGCTTCTCTTCTAAAACTAAACCCACTGAAAGTAACTTAAAAATTACCTCAAGCCTATGCCCATCATAATACAGTTTATCTATGCCATAATCTGGGGCTTTTAGTGCCAGTCCTTTCTTTTCACTGCTGATCAGCAAGCTTTCATCTGCAACAAAAAAGCAAAATGAGACTTTTTCTAAAATGAAGTTACTGTCTTAGGGTCCCCCCTGAACCATTTGTTAAGTTCCTGGGGACATAATGCACACTCTAAAGAATCTCAGAAGAGATGGTGGGAAGTAAAAAGATTACTGCTCCCTGCCCTGGGAGAAGCTGAAGCCACTCACAAGGGTGGCTGTGACAGGGGTCATTTAATTGCTCATTCTGTGGGCCTCTGGAATCAGCAAAACATACCACAGCTCTGCAGTTTTTGGTCTGTGCAAAGATGCACAGAATCAGCATCTCTTTTTTGCTCATCTTTCTTGCCACCCACTAGAAAAGCTTGCATGGAGGTATGTTAAAGTCTCCTAACTGCTTCTCAAATGAGAATTATATTATCTTGTGAGGTTTGCAGGATCATGTCCTCTCCTTCAAAAGATCAGGAAAGATTAAACAAAATCTAAAGATGAGTCTCTTACCAGAATTAGATGTGTATGGAAGATCTCTTGGGGCTTGGACACCATTAATCTTCAACTGGATTAATCCATTGGAAACATACATGTCAATCTCACTTTAAATAAAGGAAATTAGTGTCAACAAGTGCTTCTCCTTTGCTGTACTCAGCTTACAATTTCCTGTTCTGGCAGAACCATCACTGCAGGATGCTCATGTCATTCTGGCATGAATCACCTTCCAGCCTTTAGGAGGCAGATGGAGGGGGCCAGGAGAGTGTGCCAGCAGGAGTGCTCCTAGTACACCTTTCCCTGGCTGTATGCGCCTCTGAGTGGCTGCTCGAGGCCACAGAACAATCTAATTGCTATTACCTTCACATAAATTGAAGGTGCTTTACATTTCAAAGGAAGATTGGGTTCCCTAGGGCAGTTCTCTTACAGCCTGAACAGTCTGTGTATTGTAGTATCTTCCTCAGAGCGTTGTTTGCTCTAATGAAGAAATATGAAGCTCAAGCATATCAAAAGCACACCCATACAATTGTATGAAACAATCAGGAATGATTCAGTGATGAGGAATACCTTTATCACAAAAGATACTGTCTATAAAAGAAACATCCTTGTCTTCTTCCAAAAAACAGGTGCAGTGAGTACTAGATTCCCTCTGTTTCTTTAACATTATGGCATAGTTAGGCACACATTTTTCAGAAATAAATAATTACTTGTAATGAAACCTTACAGATCAAAGCCTATTTATGTGCTTTGAAGAACATTCTCTACAATGATTTTAATATGCATAATCCCATACAATTTAGGGGAGGCTGCTGAAACAGAGGATGTCTTAAATTAATTTCAAATAGATTAGAGCATAAGAGATGTCCTAAGAGAGTGCCTCTAATCTGGGATAAGTAATGTCCTTTTTAGCTATGTCCACTTCTCAGCAACTCTGCTGTAATAAGCGTGGGTTCTAATTTGTTCTAATTATTAGCTTTGCGTAGGAGGCCAGACTAATGATTACAATAGCTCCTTCTGGATTTTTAGTTTATATGTCTGCCTAATCACTAAGTACTGAAATGAGATGGTTAAGTTCTAACAAATTAATGAAGAATTTGGGGCAGTAAAGACTTGAGGTTACTGTGAACCTCAGATATATTTCAGAAGCACTTTTAAAAGACGAAGTCCCAAACCCCAGTGACACTCCTAGATATCTTTCCATTGACATCAGTACTTTCTGCATGAGTCTAATACCAGTCTGCCCTACCAATTTGATCCTCATTTATAGCATATTCGGCATGGCATCTATTTTTTATTCAGTTTTCAATTACTTACTGGCTGGCGAGCCTGACATTTATTGCTAGGAGGTCAGCAGACTTTTCAGATCTTTTTCCCATCACCAGGAATTTAAGCTCTGGACTACAGTCATGCACCACGACATGGTAGCAATTTACAGGCATTGCATAGTTAAATTCAACGCCATTGAAGGTTGTGATCTTATTTTGGGAAACTGTACAATGACCTGAAAAAAAACCAAACAAGTAAAAAGTAAGCATTTTATAAGACAGCTATTTTATTTTATTTTTTAATTAAAAGACAAAAATAAAATCTTCTGGTTCTGCATGTTTCAATGTAGAAGTGAATGAATTCTGTCAGATTAAATTTTATTTGTAGTAATTCAAAAGTAAATGGCTTGGGTTAGAAGGAACCTTACAGATCATCTAATTCCAATCCCCTTTCAGTGGACAAGGACACCTTATAAATATGCATGGAATGATATTATCCCACTGATTCCAAGCAAAATGTGACTCCTTATTGCAGGATTACGTAAAGCTTTTAATTTTAAAGCTTACCCTAAGTAAGTATAATGTGATTAACTCTTAATACAGCATTAATCAAAAAATAATCCCTTCAAACTCAAAGTGCAGATTTGAAATTAATGAGTATACTTTTGGAGCTGTTTCAGCTTCAACATAACAGTGTTAATGAAGCAGAGCACCCCAAATCAGGGGTCACTTAGATGTTCCTTGCATAATTTTATATTGTATTTTCTTCACAAACAATTGTTGCAGTGAAGCTGAAATGGATTCATTTGGGACTGGATGTATTTGAAGGCACTATTTGGCATGGAACTGAATGATTAATCTTCCTAGTAGGTCTCCATTTCTTTGCATCTTTGCAGCCTCACAGATTTTCATAAGATGCTTTATTTCTATCTGATTCCAACTGATTTTAAGGGAATAAATAATAATAATAAAACTACACTAAAAGTGTAAATCATGTTTACAAAATTTACAAAGTCAACCAATATCTGTGCAGATAGTTACTTACTGACCTTTAAGACTTTCAAGGATTGTAAATGTTGCTTGGGAAAAGACCTTCCAGTCAGAGGATGGTAATGTTGAGGTCAGTGTACGTGGATGTGAAGGGACTGGCAGGGGGAGACTGATGGCTGTGTCGTAAATTGTGAGCTGAAAATCAGGCAGGAAACAAACATGAACAGAAATGCAAAGTACAGTGTAGAGATAAGGTAGCATTTTCCTCTAATGTTCCCAGAGAACTGTGCTGACTGAAATCTAAATTAGCATCTTGATTTGGTCAGAGTGAAAAAGAAATCAAGTCCTCTGTCTACAGCATGAAATAGTTCTACAGTGTGGCACATCTGCAACCTATGGAACAGCAGTGCTGTAAATGAATTTGGATAGTCACCAATTTGAAGATTTTTGGGTAGCTGTATATCACATTTTTTCTCAGGCTGAAAGTTTGCTTTCCTGAGATGTGCACCCTGATTCTGCCTTTGGCTGTCTCAACAGCCTGGTTTTACTGTCTTTTCCAGAATGCAGGAAAACTTATCATCTTTCTAAAGATTTTGTGAGGAGTGGGCTTTTGATCAGTTATTTTTTAATGTGTTATCAATTATGATGACTGTTTTCTAACCTGCTTCTTATTTCTTATGCTTGAATGCTGCATGAGAAAGACAAATACATTGTAAGATATTTTCACAGTAAAACCAACTGCATGAATATCATGTCTTGTGAAGGCAGCTTCTTCATAGCTTTGCTTGTTTTTTGTTTTTTAAATCATGAGGTTAAAAAAGTCCTTAATCATCTATTTCCTAGGTATTGACTGCTTCAGGATAAAACACATGGTGGAAATTGTTACCTCTGGCAACTTAAAGACAACATCACAGGTTCTTGGGGATGTCAAAGCCATAACCAAGGTTGCCTGGTGAGAGGGACCAAGCTGTTGCCTTTGGGAAAACCCAAGAACATAAGCAGCTCCTGGAAGAAATGAGTAAAACCTGAAAAAAGAGGAAATAAGCAATTAAAATTAATTGTCTTTGAAAGAAATAGTTATTATTTATTCACACTAAAATACCACCATAAAGCAATATGCATTTTGTGTTAGCATCAGGGCATGTTTTGCATGTTTTTGGTGATGTTGTGTATGGAAGGAGGGGCAGGCAAATTTATCTTGAATTGGTGTAAAAGATCTCAAGAGGCTGGATGGGAGAGTGATAAGAGAAGAAAAATGTGGCAGATTTGTTTTAAACACATTCTGAGTTAAAAATAGGCATAAATTACATAAGCCCCCAAATAATAACATGCTAAAATATTAAATTAATATTCCACATTAATATATCAGTCCTTTCACATTAATATATCAGCAGTGGTAACTTTAGGCAAGGATTCTTTGCCCACTAAGACTGTCAACAAGCTGATGGAGGGATCTCTACTAATGAGTTTCCAAACAAGCTTGGAGCTCAAATAGAGAAATACAGAAAATATTCCTTTTTATAAAGGCGTAGTCTCAGAGCAGAAAAAAAGGTAAGTTCTGTGGCTTTGCTCCAGGATAGTCAATTAGATGGTTTAATCTCCTCTAATAAGGGCAGATAATAGTTTTGGATAATGCAATCTAATGTAAGAAGTTACCCTCTTCAGCAGACTTTTAATCAAATCAGCTGTATGCCTTTAATGTGAAAACTTGTATGTGTATTTAGTTAATTGAGTTGCTATACATATCTGTACTTTAGTAGCACTATGCCAAAAAAATAGGCTTCAATGTGGATCTATATGTTATTGCAGGCAAATGTGTGGAGGGATACAATGAATAAGTGTGACAGATATTTCATGAGAAAGGGGACACATGTGAACTGAACCCAGAATATACAATTTTCTTATATTAAATGTCATAAAACATTTGTTATTTAATGTGCATAAGCCTTATAGGAAATATTTGTATCATCTGCTTTAGAAGGCAGAGGCAAGTGCCTCCATTAGCAAAAATGTAAGAGACTGATTTCTTCAGAGAACCAAGGTCAGGCTTCTGCTCTGAACCTCCATGAATCAGGAAGCATGACAAGACCAATCTCCTAATTCAGGCAATTTAAATTACAAGTCTGCAATAGATGAGGTGAATCCCATCATCCCAGGTGGTTTTCTTGCAAACGAAAATGCAGTATGCTTTAGAGAATGAATACAGAGAAAGCAAACATATGTAATCTGATTTTATATCCTACTGATTAAGGGGAATTTTTCAAGCTTGGAAATTACAGAACTGAACCTGTAAATATTTGGGGCATTGACATATATTTTTCAAAAACTAAAACAAAATCTTACCATCTTGCTGTTGTTCGGATTATTGAAGGTACTTTTAGCCATTCCAGCTTCATCTGCATAGCTGGGTAAGCAGCAAATTGCCCTGTTGCAATCTGAGTAGCAATATGGTAGTCTTGACAATCTTTTCCCCATTTAAGAGAACCCTAGTGAAGGGAAATAAATAAATTTTTGCATAAAACATAGTTAGATCTCTATGTTTCATTTTTATTTGAACTGATTGATATTTTGAACGTACTGATACTTTTCGGTAATTTATTACTAAAGCATCAGCACAGAACTTCCATCTGTCTGGTCCTGTGATGGTTGAACCAAACATCTGTATTCTCCACCTCTTGGGTTGTGTGTCAGTGTACAGGACAAGCTGCAATCCCGTTGGCTGCTTGTTTCTGTTGATAGCACGAAGAACTGCAGCCAGTATTGGTGGCTTGCTGTCTCCCAAGAATCTAGGCTTCAGGAAGAAAGAAAATAGAGACCAAAGACATAAACAAGACATTAGAATTACGATAGTAAAACCACCGGCATGATCTATGCAAGTAAGACTGCATTGAGATTTTTTTTTTTGTAGAGTAATTTCAACACAACATAAAGAAGTATAGTACTGGATGAAGAACCAATACTACCCAGCTCAGCACTGCTGTCTTGCCAAACTGCAGTGAAACTAATAGCCTTTTCGATAAAACTACCTTGACCACCTGTTTAAAACCATTATAATTTGTATTACAGGGGGATCTGTTCAGGGCAGTCCAAAGTGTGGCACTTGCTCAAGGAGCAGCACGTGGTCCTGTTCATCGCTGGACCCTTGTGGCCAGCAGCAGCACCTGCCTGAGCATCCTACCTGAGCTGTGGGCAGTCCCCAACTGGCTAGGGGACAGCTGCAGGTGCAATCTGCTGAGGACTCCACCCTGTGCTGCCAGGTCCAAGCGACAGAGACACACAAAAGGATTGGGTGAGACAGAGTTGGCGAGGGCTTAGTGGAGAAAGAACAAGGCTGTGGCTGAGAAAGGGTTCAGGGAAGTAATAACATGGTGAAAAGATGGACAAGAAAGGTGAATTTAAGTTGCATGGAAATGGTGGGGGAAAAGGTTGATCCAGTTGCCTTCTTTCCACAAGCTACTTGAACTAGCAACTGGGAGCTGGTGCTGCAGAAGGGATTCCTCAGCAAAGCCAAGGCTGTTATTTTGTAGGCCTGTAGGTCATTGACTGAAATGTGTGAAATTTTTCTTTGTTGAAATCAGCTCCAGATTCTCTCAGTTCTAATAGGAGGATCCGCTACCATTAACTATGTACCATGCAGACACTCCTGAATATACACCTGGATTGCTCTCAGAGTTGGAGCCTTGCTGCAAACTCAAGGTTTTTTCAAAGGCCTGATGCAGTTCTGCTAACATGAGCAGAAGGACTCTGCAGTGAGGACCTAATGAACAAGGGTAGCAGAGTCAACTCCTAAACTTTTACAGAAACATACACAATGAAAATATCTGTGAAACCAGTTTCTGATCCAGCAGGTCAGCACTTCTAAAGTGTTCTGATTTTTATAGTGAATTATTTACTGAGCAAGACAAATTTCAACATATACAGCATTACATTCCAGTTTCATTTAAAAATGTAGCCTGGATTAAATGAATATTAAGTATTACTAATTATAAATGTTGCATTTTTATATAACATTCATAATTACCAATGTTATAAATTACATTAAATGACTATCCAAAGTTCTCACCTTTATAAAATAAGAAACAGTTAATTTTTTTTCTATATACCTAATGTGCTAAATCATTGTAATTTTCCTATTCTGCTATAAAAATACAGCTGGAAATGCAAAGTAAATGTTTGGATTTCTTGCAGATTAAGACAATCACCTGAGACATGGCTCTAGAGATGTCTTCATCACTATCTGAGGAAGAGCTGATGCTGATGTTGAGGATTTCCCCTCCTGTATCCTGCAAAAACAAAGAATTGCCTTGAAGCAGGTGCTTACCACTGGAAGTTGTTGCAGAATTAATTTATCATATTTTTATTCTCAGAGGACTAGGATCTAATTGCAGCAAAGACAGCAAGGCTGGCTGTACACCCTGGCTGCTTCCAGTATATGCAGTAAATGTACCTGTTCATCCTCTGGCTTGAACAAAAGCTGGTAAACAGGTGTGTTTGCCTGTGAAAATAGATTGTATGTAAGAAGACCCAAGAGAAAATAAAGAACAACTTTTGATAAATGCATTAAAAATTTCAGTTCTGAGTATGGGGAAAAAAAAAGAAAAAAAAAAATTAAATTTTTAAAATATTTTACAGTGAAAAATTCTGAAATGTCAAAATTTCTGATCTGAAATGCTTCAGAGAATCAGGGTTCATCTTTCTTTGGTCCATGCTCTATGAACACAATTTTCTGATGTACAAGAACAATCACTATAAGTAATATAAAAAGGTCCAGCCAGAGTGAATTACCAGTTGGTTGGAATATTCACTGTCCCCACTGCAGTGCAGGTCCCCAGAGTTGTCATCTTGGCTGCTGCTGCTGCTGCTGCATGCTCTGCTGCTAGCAGAGCTCCCACTGCTGCTCCTGCTGCTGCTCTTGCTGCCACGCTTCTTCCCAGATTGCCTTATTTCATCTTTCCTGTGATGATTTCCAGGCTCTCTGCTGTCAGCAGAGGAAGCAGCAGAGGAAGAGGATGACCTGGAGAGATGGGGTGTGCTGGACTCTGCCCAGAGGCCTGTATCTGCAGTCTGGTACTCTCGGTTAATCCTTTTTGTGCGGCGCCGTGTTTTATTCGCAGCCTCCAAAAACAGTTGAAAGCATTATGAATTTATAGCTTCCTCTGTAACATTTCCCTGGCTGTCAGACAAGATGCTCACCACAGGCTTCCAAGGAAATAGAACTTTTTGTCCCCACACACTGCAGAAGCTGTACCAGAACTCACTCAGGCCCATTCCTCCCAGCCCAGTTCCTTGCTTTCCCATGCCAGTTTCCCACAGTGGAAACCCTTGGCTTCATTATAGGAAATATTTCCCTCTCTGATGCTCAAAGTCTCTTACCGTGAACACATTTTCAATGCCTAGAATCTTCTTCAGTTTAGCTTTAATGTCCTCATACGGAGATGTCTCTCCCTCTTCCTTTGACCCTGAGCTTGACACCTCAATTATTTTTGAAGCTGCTTTGGATCCTGCTTGAACCTCCAGCTGTATTTTTTCAATATCGGCATCTGTATGAACTAAAGGCAAAAGCATTCTAGGCTTGTGCTGCTTGAGCATTATTTACAGTGATTGAGAGAAAAACTAGCTGTTACAACTGTACCTGGCTTTAAAATCACTCTGGCTTCAAATTCTCCAAATAATTTGTGCAGATAGGTATTTCTTAAGAAAGCAGAATTTTGTGATTTAAGGCTGAGACAAGTAGAGCATCCCAAACTTTCAAATTTTTTACAGAATCTGTGTGCATAAAATCTTCTTCTTGCACTGTTGTGTTGTACCTCTTCTGAACTTTGCTGGCGTCGTTTGGATATCGCATTAGGTATGCTAGTTTGCTGCATTAAACAGAAATATGGCAGATAAAGTAATTTTCAATAAAAAAATAAAGTTGTCCCAGCTCTTAAAATAATTCCCCCAATTAATGAAGAAAATGACAGTCCTGCCTAAAGAAGGAAGTGATGCTTAGATTTAGAGATCCAGGCACTGGAAGCAGTGGGGTTTCCTGCAAAATGCTCTGTGGAAGAGAACAGCTCTCCTGCCCACCCTTTCTCAGGCAATGTTTCACAAACACACTTCCTGATGAAAATCTGCAGGGCTCTTTGCAGTCCCTCTGCATCCATTCAGGCTTCTAGCCCTCCTGCTGCAAGCCAGCATAGCCTTCCCACACCAGCCTCAGAAGCTGAAGAGCACGTGAAATAATGTGCTTCTGCAATCCACTCAGGATTATCTCAGGATTCAGGAAGAAAAATCTATACCCTGCCCAAGAACCATATTTTTCACATTATTCTGATTCAGAAAAGAAATGAGATATTGTGCAAAGGATGTGAATTTCAGACATCCTCCCATGACTGTAGGGAAATAGGAAGACATGCTGTCAAAGCAGCCCTGCCTGCATGCAGTGAAAAAAGTGAGTGGACTGTGAAGGATCATGTCATGAACCCATTGTATTTTAGGGTTAGTTTGGGAGATATCAGGTCCCTGTTGAATTTCACCATTCCTGTGTTTGTGATCTGGCTGGCCAGCTCCCATGTGAGGGGTGCCCAGCTCTTCTGAGCTCTGTTCTCTGCTGTCTGCAGTATGGGTGGCAAGAGGCTTCCTTACCTTCCAGCTAGCAGGTTTTGAAGATCCTTCTGTTGACTGCAGTAGCTGGTCAGAGATACTTGGTATTTTTCCTTTGGGGAGAATCTGGGATTTCTTTTCAGAATCTACTTCTTCCATGTTCCTTGAAATAGCATAAACTTCACTCCTGTGGAGGTGATAAATGGCACACAAGTAACGCCTTCTGATTTCACTCTACCCATCTTTGCTGGTGTAAAAAAGACAGTACTAAGCTTTATGTGGCTGCCAAGGTATAGCAGACCTTAACAAGTAGTGTATACTTGTGATTTTATAACAGGGAACTCACAATCAGAAACACAGAGCAAGCAAAATTAAAAAAGCCCTTCTGTACCTCACAGCTGCGAGCTCAGCCTCTTGATGGCAGGGAAGGGTTTCAATCTTCAAATTTTTCTCTTTCATATTTAACCTGGCATCAAATTTCATCGTAGTGTTGGCACTGAAATCTGCATGAAGTTCAAAACCACTCTGAAAGTACTGTGTATTAATCCCCATCATTGCAATAATATGGAAATACGCTCTGAAAGAGTGGAAATAAAACCAGGCATAATTATATATTAATATGCAAAAATTTAACTTTGAAGTGAAAAATTACATTTTCATTCTGTTCTTTTTATTTTAAGACCAACTACTGATGAGTAAAGAGATTTACCACAACAGGATAAGAAAAAAGTTTAAATGCTGCTGGAAAAGGTGAAGTGATTCATCTGGAGAACAGAGCTGACGTGGACCTTCTGACTGAGTGGTTGCTGGTCCATAGCTTGAGGACAAGCTAACTCCAGAATCTCATAGCTTCAGATTCTGCCTATTTTTTTAATATTATCACTACTATTATTATTGTTATCGTCTTTGTTACCATTATCATTATTAATACTGTTGCTTTTGCAGATTCAGAAGCCTTTCCCTTTCCCCCCTGAAATCCTTCTGGCTTATGCCAGGTGATGATGCAATTCTATGATGAAATTATACAAAACTTGATACCTAAGATAACATATTTTCACATTTTAGCATTGTTAGTCATTGAACAGATACAAATGCAAGCATTTTTAGCAATGGCAGAACAGCACAGTATCCTGTGGGATACCATGTACATTGCTAGATTTATAGTGTTGTAAAGCATCAGGGGATTGTGTTGCTTTCTCACAGATTTGCTGCTCTTGACTAGCACATTCATGTCACAAAATCTGGGACAAGTAAGACCCCTGTAAAGCTACATGTCACCACATATCTGTCAAATACAACTGTAACTATAAATATAAATGCTTGTGTATGTGAAAATATATGTAATTTTTTACTTTGGCCTGATGTCAGCATGAATATCCATCTTGCTTTCCCACAACTGTGATGGTCTAAAATTATCAGATACTGGTGGTGATACCTTTACATCCACTGAAAAAGACAGAAATTATATGAACAGAGAAACAATAAATTCTGGGGATACAATACTTTCAATAAGCATAGTAGTTAATGCAAGGGCAGTGCTTTTACATTTTGAAATACTTTACATGCTTATTTAAAGATTGCTAATCCAAATCAGAGTTATACAAATATGTCTCAGGTGAAATATCCTAATTACTCTTCTCAAACCCTTTGGAGGATTAGCTGGTCACTAATGTTTCAACATTACTGGGGTATTTTTCAAGATTATAGAGGGATTTCATTTCAGCAGAGGGGTTGGAGCCACACTTATGGTGGGGAAGCTGCCCAGTTTGGCATCCCAGCTCACCATCAGCCGCAGCCTGGGCCACCGTGGCCGCGCACAGCCCGAGCTCCAGTGGCAGGCCAGCAATGGTGGGGACAATGTGCCGCATCTCACCCACCATTACTGGCAGGGTCCAGCGGCCTGAAATGCCTCTCTGGACCTCTTCCACCACTTTTTTTACCACTGGCTGCCAGTCTGATGATCCAGTTAGACTCTGGAAACAGAGAAATAGGTTAGGTAAGTAGGTAAAAGGAGATGAAGAAGGGAAATTATTCAGTATTGCAGACAAAAAGCCAACTGCCTTGTCAGTACCATCATCATCTGTTGAATGGCATCTTTGTCCATGTCAGCAAAGGCAATCTCTTGACCCAATACTTTGATGTAAGCAGATACCAGGGGGTCTTCAGGTGGCAGTTCTTTCCATCCCAGAAGCTGTGGTGTTAAGGAGAGATGGGGAGAAAGGGAAGAAGCAGAAAATGTCACTTAAAATGGAGTAATGTATTAACAAAGAGTAGATCCCATCTGAAGGATGAGAACTTGGTTCCTTAGCCAAAAACCAAATAGACATATTATAGGTCTGAACCAATGTGGCCTTTCTTATATTGCATAGCTGATTTCAGAGAGAGTTTCCCCATGTAAGGATGAGGTAAGGGCTTGGTAATTTCTGTTGCTGTAAGTAGTAGGTGACACCCAAGGATTCATGAAGGAAAAACCTCATTCAATTATCGTTTTTAAAAGAGAAGAAAAACCACTTAGTGTGTTCTAACATATACTTTAAAACATTTTGGATCCCAGCAGCATCTTCATCTTTTGTACTATACATTAAGAGCTGACACATGTTGAGTGAAAAGGTGGCATCTGTTGAGAGAGTAAACACAGTGTAAGTACAGCTTTCCAAGACTGAACAGGATGACGGACTCCTTTCTTCCAGAAACATCAAAGGGATGGCTCAGTGGGAGGGTGATGCAACCCTGGTGCTGTCAGGAGCTGTCTGTTGCAGACAGGTCACAAGGGTGCCCAGACGTACCGATTTACCCAGCTCCTTCAGGGTCTTGTACGTGTCATACTCAGCAAAGGGAATGTTCTGCTTCCTCATAAACTTGGTTAGGCTTTGTGACCGGAAAGCCACCTGTAGGAAAGAGCCAGGCATCACAGCCCAAGTACAAGAGTGCTCAGGAAAACTCTTGTGCCTGGTTTTAACTCACTGAGACCACAAAGTTCTTGTTTCGTGGAGCCATTATAAGGACATGCCTAGCTGGCCCATGACTGCAGGCTGTGGCTGCAGATGCTGAGGACGTGCTGAGCCAACCAGCCTTAAATTAGTCAACAGGGATAATTTTCGGGTAGTGCAGAACTCAGCCCAGGCTGCAAAGCTTTCCCAAGAAGCTGTGTAAATTCCTGCATGCTGTTACATGGAGCTTTGTGCTGCCCTGGCTGTACTGCTGGCTGAAATTTAATTTCCTTGTACTTATACAAAATACCCTGGATTCCATGTGACTTTAGGTGGGCAGATGGATGTTCTGCTGTGTAAGCTTTCTTCTGCTCCTAGACTTACATGCCTATACTAGGTGTGTTCATTGATGAATGTATGTGTCAAGAAACCCAAATAAAAGAAGCAGCCTAAGTAAAATCCTAATCATTATCTAAATTTTCCCTTCCACATCCACCCTCACAGCTAGAAATGGAGTTAAACACTACATCACAGTGCAAAAGTTAGCTGCCTTAATGCAATACTTACCTCAATAATATCCATTGCAGTGTTTGCATAATATCCTCTTACTTTTGTGATTATATCAGATGGAAACATGGTGCTGGGACTGTTCATTAGATAGACCCTCCAAATGGCACCAGCCTGATACTGAGCTGTCAGAGGAATAGAAACCAGCAGAAATTAGGGTCTCCAAGGTGTCTGATACACATAAACCACCTCAGCTTCTTGCTGTAGTAGATCACAAGGGGTTCTGTCAGGATTCAGTCCCACAGGTCCTCAAGTCTGCAGCCTCAAGAGGAGGACTTCATTCTAGGGCAGAATCAACACAATCCCAGGGTCTGAAGAAGGAGACCTAAATCCATGTGCAAGCACCACTTTCCCCAGCAGATACCAGAGATTTGTGGAAGAGTCTCAGGCAGTTTTGTAAGTTAGGAGGTTCTTCTGTTTTTTCTATTTCAAGAGTGCACAAAACTCACAGTTCATGACTGGATTTTGGATGAAAATCACAGAACAAAATAGAGGCACTTGGCCACCTAAGCTGAGGAAGTGCACAGGGCAGCTGGTACTCACAGGAATAGTCGCTGATCTGAATGACCTTGCTGTAGCGATAGCTCAGCCTGTCAAGTCTGGGGCCCAGGAATTTAATGGCAATATTGCAAGCAGCAGATCTGAGTAATAGAATTAAAATCATATGAAAAGAGTCGACTGTGACCAAATTCTTAGAAAACTGCAAGAAAAAAATCTCAGTTTTCTACTAAAAATGTACTTCTTCCTCTACTTACAGTTTATGGAGCTGTGGGATCTTGCTTGCTGCCAAAGTTTTCATGTGTGAATATGCAAAACTGGCTACTTGCAGGCTGGGCTCTGCCAGCAGCGAGGTGGCCAGAGCTGCTACTGTTGGAAGAGCAGGCTTGGTTTCAAAGAGGACAACACAAGCCACCATTCGGACATTTGGAGCAAGTGTAGTGTCCATAAAGACCTGGAGGGTGATCTCCCTTACCTACAGGAGGAAAACAAAACCTCTGAATAGCCCGTAACTTCCCAATGAGCAGTGTTTCCAGTGCAGCTGTGCTCTGCAGAGGATGGAGAACAGAACCCCAAACAAGAGATGTGGGCACGGGGCCTGTCACTGAAAATGAAGATAGTGCTGGGTGTACAGTGAGCAGGGCTGCCAGAAACTGCCATTGGGCTGAATATTAGAGTGACTAAAGCAAACTCTTTCCCAGGATATCATCAAGGAGGGGGTGATGCAGGAGTTTGCAGCGTGGGCAAGAGGAAATAACTAAGAAGCCTGTCCTGAGTTGCTAACATTACCTGATGGTTTTATTATTCCTGAATAATTAAGCAGACCCAACCCATACCCTTTAAGACATTTGTTAAAATAATAATTTCAGTTACTTTTGCAGGGTCTTTTCTCGCAATTTTCCTTAAGGCCAACACAGCATCAGCATGAATTCTGTTTGGTAATGAAGCTGCAGCCAAGGAAAATGTTGGCAAAAACTTGAGGATGCGTTTGACACTGGCTGGCTCTCCTGCATTGCCCATGGCTTTCAGGGCCAAGGACATGTCTTTGGCATCACCTTTGCTGATGGCTTCAGCAGCAAGGTCGTGGAGTGGCTGAAAATGAAGCAGACACTGTTAATCTTACCAGGTGATGATCTTGTAATAATGCATAAAAATGTGCATTGCCATAGCAAGCAAAACAATCACTGCTGTAAATCCCAGAACTGAGCTGTTCAGACTTTTCTCCCAGGAAAAATCTCACCATCAGGATGCTAAACACAGACTATGGAAATAAACTTGGTTTTCTACTTGCACAGTGTTGTCATTGATTTTGAATTGTGCCTGAGCCTGAGTGTAGGAGACGATTCCAGGTGGGTGCCTGCACCAAAGAGTCTCTTGCAAGTTCAAAGGCAGTGCTGAGCTGATGCCAAGTTCAGTCATTCCCAGGGCCACCTCTGCCAGCCCTGCCAAATTGCACTTGCATATTTTTCACTTCCTACAACAATTTCAAGTTTACTTGAACAGTTTTGCTCTTCTGAGAAGCGGAATTACCATTCTGGTGGCTTGGCTTTATTTCACTTCTTTTTGGAAGATGTAACACATGTCAAACACCAGCAAGACCTTCTCAGTACTGCTCAGTTCTTGCTTCTCAGTACTTCTCAGTACTTGCTCAGGTCCTGCTGAGCAAGGAGCTGGAGTTGCACAGTCCAAGGACAATGTCCTGAATATTTCTGACAGTGAAGTGCAACTGTGTGCCAGGTCTTCCTTGGAAGCCCTAACCTATGACCTAGAGCTTGGCTTACATTCACACTTTACTGCCCTTTCAATACATCTTTTAAGTACACACTACCTAATGAAAAAGTAGAACCATAGAATCATAATTATTTTGCTTTAATCCAAGTTTTCAGGCTGGTTACAGGATCCATTATTCCCATGGGCTTCTACATTTGGAATTCTGAACTGTTACAACCTGATCTTTCAAAGGCATCAGCTCAGTGTTTCATTCTGTCTTTGCATCCCTGAGTGAGGCATGCAAACAGTGAGTTACCTAATTGCCAGCACTGTGAGACCTAAATTAAAGGCACTTGTAAAAATTTTTCACCTTTTATGAACAAGAAATGAGAGTCACATACCTGAAGAAGTTCATTTGGACAGAGTAAAGCCTGAGCACAGTATTTATTCACCATGCTACCATATCCTAGGTAAACAATTATCCTATGGATCAGTACTTTCTGGATTTGGGGACAGGTCAGAAAAGTCTGCAAAAGAAAGAAGTACCATTTTTTTACTATTTCTAGTAACTAGAGCTGTATTTATCAATAAATGCATTTGAGAAATGTAAAATTGATTTGTACTGTTTCTAAATAATTTCAGGAATTAAATAAAATGCTAGACATTCAGCTACAAGAAAATCAAGTAGATTTGCCCCATCATGCTGTATGCTCTTTTGGATACTGATTATATATTATATTCTCAAGTTTGCCTTTTTCTTTTAAACTTCTGATTTGGCAAAAAGAATCAGAAGCAGTTTTCTTATTAGCAGTTTGTGGGGTTTAATATAAAATATAATTACAAACTTTTGGCAACAGGTGTTTGGGAATATTTTCTGAAGCATTTCCCATTTTTGTTAATACTTTACATTTTACAAATTTAGTTGGAGGTATATTGTATCTTTAACTGATCTTTAACTGATACAATAGCTATTAATTCACCTTTAAAAAGGAGTGAATGGGAAAACAGACGGAAGAATGATCTGTACTCACTGAGGCAATTTCTACGGCTTGTTTGTTTGGTGTAACAAAATAGAAGGTGAGAGGGAGGGTCACTGCTGCTTCCCAGATGTTCAGCTTCCCATCATGGATTTTTTGCTTCAGGAATCTGAATGTATCAGTAGCTCCAGCAGCACAGATGGCACTCAGGAACCAGGGCCTGCCAGGAAAAGTAGAAGTCATTATCCTCACTGCCCAGTGTCCCTCTGATCAGGAACCCTGGCTGAAGGCCACAGTTACCTGTAGGGGGGTTCATTGACAAAGTGCAGCCACAAGGAGTTGATTTGATCGAGGGTTGCTACACGAAAAAGCTGGACCATTTGTAAGAACTTGGCTGAAGCTTCTTTAGTGTCTCCTTTCTCATTATTCTGAACTAATTGCCGCAGCGTCTCTGTTAACTGTGGGAAAAACAGACAGTTGGAAGGATCCATGTCTAGAGTAATTATGTGATGACCTGTTAACCTTATAAATAGTGAAAGTGTGTGAAAGTAAGCCTCTAATACCTGTAAATCTAGATTTTTAATCCTTATTAGAGGAATTGGCATCTGGAGTAGCTCTCCTGAGAAATGGTAACGAAGACTCCCCTGTTTTTGCAGCTGAGATGTTGGTGCACTGATAGGAGGCTGTTTAACTCCGACCAAAGACAGCTCTTGCCTTCAAGGGAAAGAGGGAAATGCATCAGTAGACAGTAACCACAGTCTGTGCATGGAGGACTTGTACAGCACTGGAGCAGACTGAGGGGTACCCAGCAGGGCTGCAAATGGAGTGTGCACTTCTCTATTCATCCATTGTTCAGGATTATCTGGAAAAGTCCTATGACTGCAAAAGCCTTTGTGAGAGTTTGCTAAAGTCTCTGAGAGGTTGCACAGATATTTTGGGCGGCCTAAACAGTAGGGCACAGGCTACCTGAAACATCCTGGGCATCCTGGGCTGGGCATCCCAAGGGCTGTATGATGTTTTGACCCTTGGCAGCCACAGGCCAGATGCTTCTTGCTATCTCACAAATCAACAGTAATACATAAGCACTTTTAGGCATCTCTTCCTGGCTATGATAGTGTAAGGACATGTACAGTACCTACCTTGCTTCCATGACTACTACCCCGTTGGGTTCATTGAAAGGAGAGATCTCGTACACCTGGTCCGACATAGCGGACGTCAACGATGCCCCGCTGTCGTCATACTTCATCTTGTAAGTGAATGTTGCTGTGCCCTTAATGTTTCTGGCTTTCTAGAAGTGCAAAGAGACCCACTCAGAAGCAGGAATGGGCTGGTCAGCCCAGAGAAGCCAGCCCTCCCCGAGCATCAGTGCAATGCTGGCGCTGAGCAGTGGCTCACACCCCAGCAGGGCAGCAGTGGCTCCTGCTGCTCCTACCAGGGGACAGGTAGGGCAGGGCCGGATGTATGCCATTCCCAGGTTCTTCACTGCTTTATCCTGGCAGTCCGTCAGGTCCTTGCTTTTGGAAATGGTGGCGCGGTTATTGTTGCTGTCGTCCTGGATAATGTATCTGGTTTGGCAGATGCCTTCAATCCCAGCCTGCAAGTATTGGTTAAACACAGTGAATGTCCCACTTGAAACAGCAATAATAAGGTCAAAGAAAATAGTCTGGGGAACTATAACTTACTCTTTAATGGTAAAATGAGACTAAAAGTAAAATCAGAATGGAAAAAACAAACCTCCTGTAGCTCATACACATTTTGTGACTTTTTGATGGTTATCTGCAGCAGGTTCAGAACCCCTCTCACTAGGTTAGTGCACAGAATGGGACAGTCCTCAGGGGCAAAAATACTTCCAACCCTTCCTTCAGTATATTCAAACTTAAAGGGCTGGCTGAGACATGCAGCAATGGTTTCTGACAGCCTCGAAGATGGAGTGAAGGAGTCAATGGGAAAGAAGCCATTGTGTTCCTCCAGCTTCGGTGATCGAATCTGTGAACAAAAATAGGAAAACAATCATAGTGTTCACCATCAGTCTGAAATAGTGCTACAATACAGAAACCAGGCACTTCTTATCCATGGCAAGACAAAAGTCACTTGTCCAACTCTGGAGGAAACAGTTTCGAACTCAGACTCCTGTGCTTGGCCTAGCATGAAGGATGAAAATGCAAACTTCCATGAAGGATTTCTGCCAAGAAAATAATATTTTGAGAGAAGAATTCAAAAGTTCAGCAAGTCTGATGAATCTTGTAGGGTGAGATGAACACCAGCTACCAACAATCAGTACAGACAGGATACTCACTCCTTTCCCACAGATGACAAGTGAGATCTCCCTTCAGTCTGCAAGGCAGCCAAGCCATTATTGCCCAAGCTGCCTGCCTGAACACACAGGGACTATTCTGGCTGCTGCTCCAGGTCCAGCATGAACCAGAGCACCAAAGCCATGGCACAACTGATGGGGGAGCAGAGAGCTCACACCTTTGGAAGTGGCTGACATCCCTCTGAGCTCCTCTGGCTGTAAAGCTTGTGCACAAGTCCTTGACTGCTACCTAGTGGGAAGTGTGTGCCTGCATGCACAGACCTCTCCTGTCCCATACTTACACACACACCTCCCACCCTTGTGCACAAAAGTACATGTTCCTGAGTAGAGGGAAAAGGTGTGGGCTCAGTGCTCTGCTTTATTTTAGGCGTTTAGAATCAGTGCTGAAAGGGTGGCTTGCCTCTTGTCACATTTTCTCAAATTAAATCCTAATCAAGACTGTTGCCTGCAACTGCTAACACTGTAGCAACTCTGGTGAGGTTACACAGAGCCTGCAATTGCAGCAGTGTGTAAAGTCAGACAATAGGTATTCCTTCACACTGTTTCACTAATACATCTGCAGGATTACCGACTGAGAAAACTCCTAGGGTGGGTGCTACAGGGCAACTCTTACAGCTTTTCCCCCACATGCTGTCTTCTCAATCCCCAGTGTGTGGTCTTTTGTGCCATGCCAGTTCTTTAAGCTGTCTGGTTTAATCTTTTTTGATGAGTAACAGTGCTTCCAGATCTGATATCATTGTGATAAACACAGGGATTACATTAGAATTCTTCACATTTGAATTAATACCTATGTGAAGAATATCAAAAGGGGAATAATGGAGACAATTGGGTGTTTCTCATGTGATATCTGAATTCCAGTGCTGAGCTTTTTTAAGCTATGGACCAGGTTAAAAAACATGGATATTTCATTCTAGAATACTCATGTTCTTACTCAAGCTTAGTGTTACCTTAGTCAAACTGTGTTAAGGATGTTTCTTAAAAGCAGCTGCCAGCCATATTTTTTGTATGGAGGCAAAGCTAAGGTAGTTTTAGCAAGAGGGCTCAGATAGTGATGGCAGCAGAGCTGGAGCAGCACCAGCTCCTTCCTGCAGACAAGCAGGCTGTGAGTAAGCCTGTGGTGCTCTCTGTAGGTCCCTGCCAGTAAGCCAAAGCATTCTGGATGCAGCTGCTGACACCTGCAGTACCCTCAGATCTCCCCACCATGCCTTGGGTGCAGAGCTCAGTGCCCACATCCACACCTCTGCCCTCGCTGGGGAATCATCTCTGACTGAGGGAAACCACTTGGACAGCTTTGGACGGTCATCTCAGCAGTGGGTAGGGCCCACAGCTTTTGTGTGAGCTCTGTGTCTTTCTGTCACTTATTTTTCCAGCCTGAAGGTATGAACAAAGCATCTTTAGCTGCATGATATCATGGCTGGGTGGGTGGGTTTCTAAGGCCAGGGTGATTTACCTGCAGAAGGTGGTCACTGTCAGACACACGGCTGATCTCCACCTTGCTGGCCAGCCTCACCCCTGCCATGGCCAGCCTTCTCTCAGGGAGCTCATGCAGAATGATACTCTCATAACTATACAGGTAGGTCTTGCCCATATGAAAAACAGGCTCTGTTAGGAAAAAATAGAACAGAAACGCCTCCTTGACTATGGCTGTTGTGATGTTACTTCAACCAGCCTAGCAAAGAAAGGTGAAGCTGCCACTGCCAAAAAACAGCTGCAAGCAGTGGGCCAGGCAAGGCTGGCAGGGAAGGCAGAAAGGGAAGGCAGCAAAGGAGCTGCTGGCTGGCAGAGGAGCCACTTACCAAGGTCCTGCTTCTGGCCCTCTGTGAGGAAGAAAAGAGAAATGTTCATGAAAAAAAAAACCTCATTTCTGTAGATCCTTTCATATATTATTCATTAAGTCCGCGTGCTAATGGCTGATGAACCACCAGTAATAGGGCTCAGCTCACACCCCCAGGACACCAAGCCCTCCTCACTAGCTGCTGCTTGCTTGGCTTTTCTCCTGCTGCTGAGCTTAGCACAGAAATCTAACAGTTTGCAGCTGAAGCTATAAAGGGGCTTCAGCAAATGAAGCTGTAAATATCCCTGAAAAGCCCCAAGGAGATACAATTTGCTCAGGATCTCAGTGGCTGTCACAGCTCAGCAGTGATAATAAAGCTTCAACTTACCCACGAGGGTGAACACCAGGGCCAGGATGAGTCCCTTCATGCTAAAAGTGACTGAAGTCTGCAGGGGGAAATCTGTGGCTTTTATAGACAAATTATTAACAGGCAAAGTGAGTTTTGTTGAGTTATCAAGTTCTTATCAACCACCCAACAAACCCTTTGAGGGAGAGAGGGTTGGGGTCAGGGCAATGGATATTTTCGCTGAACCGAAACCATCACAAGTTCTGTTGTTCTCCCTTCACCAACAGAATGCCTTGAAAGTACCTTTAGAAACAACTACTTAAAAGTATTGAAACATAGTTAAAGCCAAAATTTATTATTATTATTATGTAAGTAAAACTATTAATTATCCTTACTCCCCGAAAGCACCTGGTGCTATTGCAGTCTGTGCTGACTTTGTCTGGGTTATCCTGACCTGACCATAAGACACAGAGCTTATCTAACTGATAGTGCCCTAGCAGGATTGTGCAAAACCCTGGGCAGCCCTCCTGTGACACAGTGCCCACCCCTGCCCTGCTGTGAGTGGGACAGGCTGTCAGCACAGTGCTGCTCTCTGGGGACAGGGACTTCACCCTGTAACACAAACCTCCCGTCACTGTCACGAGGGCCACGGCTAAACTCCGCTGACGTCCGTGTTTCCCTCACCTGCCGTCTCTTCCAGGGCTGGTGGGCCAGCCCCTCTCACAGATGTGTTTAGCCACAGAGGGGTGTTGGTGGGGGCTGCCTGTGGAAGCCAGCAGGTGTTACAGATGCAAACCTCTTGCTTTAACAAAACGTGCAGGTCACCCAGACTCTTCAAATCACACAACAAGGGGTGGCATCTTCACCCCATGGTGGAACTCCCTTCTCTCATCAGCAGGCATTTTCTCTGCCCCTTTGTAGTCAACCCCACAGATCTCTCAGGCTGCTCTTGGCTCCAGGGCTTGGCTTTGCTCCTGAGGCCAGCTGTTCCCTCCAGTCAGCTCCTAATGGAGCTGCTCCACTGGGAATCAGCACAAGGAGGCCTGAGGCAGCCCCAGGACTGGGGGTTCATGCTGGCACTGTGTGGCCACTGCTTGCCTACCAACCTTCTCCTCTGTGGGTTGGGAACCCAAGCTGCTGCTGCCCAGCTCACTGTGGGAGGGGACTGGATTCATTTGCTCATCAGCAGACCAGTGGCTCCTATCCAAGGCAGCTTAGTTTTTGTAATACTGTTTAGCTGATGGTTTTTTATAATTAGCAGTTGGAATATAATTTATAATGTCTGACAAACAGTGGATTTTGTTCTTAGACCAAAGATTGCATCTGTAGGGGGAAAAAAATTAAAGCATGACAAATCCTTCACTATGTTTTTACTGGCTCTATATTCAGGTGCTCTTTTTTTTAACCCCTTCCCTTGTAAAACTGGTAGCACATGATAGAAAGCCAAGCTCTTCCCTAGAGAGTTCTGTCATGTCTTTGGAGATTTGGTAAATGTAATTAAAGGATTTCAGTACTGGCCACTAGTATTCGAGGCTCAAAAGCTATTATGGCATAACTATATGCAGCTGCACAGGTTTGGGTTTTATTTTAAAAACATCTCACAGGCAGCAAGGACTTAAGGTCAGTGGCAGTACAGGCAGAGCACAGCTGTGATGGCAATATTAAATGCAACAAAGCTTCTATTCTCAAAATTATAACACTATATCACTGAAACATCACACTTTAACAATGACTCCTCAAAATAAAAATCAAACAGCTTTCCTCAAAATTAGGGTCCTCACTGGGAGCTGTACAGGCTGCACCAGCTGCAAGGGCAGGGTCTCCCCAAAACCACCAGCACTGCAGCCTGGGGCTGCAGAACCTTGTCCCCATCCCTCCCTTTGGGCAGCAGATGCTGCACCCCTGGTCATCCCAGCCATGCTGCTGCCATGGGGACACCTGTTCTTCTGCTTCAAGGGTCACCTAAACCTGCTGGCAAGGGTTTGTCTCTAGAAATTTCTTTATAAAACTGAAACCTCTTGTTTTCTAGGTCACTCCTTCACTACCTCAAGAAGAATTTTAACTCCCAGCCTTTGGCCCCATATACTCACAGCCTTTTTACACTAGTATTACTTAGAAAGACATAACCTGAATTAAAAAGAGAGAGAAAAAACCCCCCAAAACTAAGAAAATTGTGAGGGTGACAGACAGTTTTGCTGAGCCCAGGACCTGCCCAGGATAGCATTTCCCTCGAGCTGTGCTCAGCTCCCTCCACAATGGCAGTGGGGGAGAGGAGCAGAAGCTGAGGGTTCTCCACAGGCCTTCATGAGGTGGGCACCTACAGCCCACATACCCTGCAGTCCCACAGCTGCTCTGGCTGCCTTGGTGGTTGGGTGGTGCTCACCCAGGGCCTCCTGCCAGGGCTCATCACACCTGAATGCTGAGGCTGGTAGAAAACAAGAAAACTGTGCTCCAGCCTTGGCAGGTTGGGAAGAGAAGAACCCCATGGGCTGCCCCAACTGGAGCTGGAAGTCTGTGCCAGCATCAGCCACAGGGACCACACAAGCCCTGCATTCTGCAGGATTCAGCCTGAGGTTATCTGGAAAGTCTGTGCTTTCCACCACTGGAACTTGCTCCATGTGAGTTCCAGACAAGCAGCAAACCCAGCAGCTCATGGCTTTACTGCTGCTGCCGCTCCCCATCATCCTGCAGTGCAGGTTACCATGGCAGCATTTAAACTGCACAGAACAGTATATTTAGACCTTTCAAACATATTTATTTTGGTAATAAGGACTTTACCTTTCTGAACTATAAAATTGATATCCAAACAAAAATACTCAGGTATGTGCATCCTTTGAAGGTGCAAAAGCAGCTGGGGAGTGCAAAACAACTCAATTTTTAAAGAATGTTCTCAAGTGTTTTCAAAATCCCATTCACCCAGTGTGTATACTCAGCCTGCAAACACAGCCTTAAGGCAAGCAGAAAACACCTTCCAGATCTGCTGGAGTCCTTTGGGCTCAAGGTGGATGAGCTGGTCCCTGGCTGTGCCCACACAGACCTGTGGTGGGGGCAGGAGGCAGAGCCCACCTGTTGATGGCTGCAGCAAAGACTCTTGCTGGGCACAGGAGCTCGGGCATCTCACCCAAAGTGCAGAGGTCTGGCTCAGCTTCAGAGCCTCTGGCAGGTGCTGTGCTTGAGAAACCCTGCCCTGTCCTGCTCAAAGACACCAATTCACTGTAGCTTCTACATGTGCTGCACCAGAAACAAACTGTTCTTGGCTCCCTCAGAGCAGCCTTGCCCAGGGATGTGAGATTCAGGCTTATTCCCTGAGCCTGCTTCTCCCTTGAGCAGCACTGGCCCATCACAGAGCTCTGGCCAAGCACCACGGCTGCGTGGCTGCTGCAGAGGTGCAGCATCACACCACAGCAATCGGGATCCCAGCACCAGAAAAGGAAGCACGGGGGGAACAGGCAGGAGTAGTAGTACCACAGCTACCCAACCCAATTCCCAGTGCAACCCTGGTGCACAGAAGATGGCCACCAACTCAAGAATTCTACGAAATGGGAGATAAGGAGAATCTGTGCAGACCTCCTCTTTCCACCACCAGTGAAATACGGAGCCTTCACCATTTTTTCCATGCATGGATTTATTATGAAATCAGGTATTTATGGGTAATCATAACACTTTCTACAATAATAAAGTTTAATACTTTAAATTACTTGGAAAGATTCCAACATGCTGAAGTACTTAATTTAGCATCTCTATTATTCCTTAAGACAAGGCTTTTTACACCACACAATAAAAACATGAAAGTATTTCTATTTTTTCCTATGCTGCAAATGTACAGCTTCATGTACTGCAGTCTTCATCCTCACAAGAGCATGCTGTGTGTGCTTCAACAGTGTCCTGTATATCTTCTGACTTCTGGTCAAACTTCATCTGCTTGTCTGTCAGGCTGGTAGCTGAATCTGATGGGGAACAAGAAATGAAAATTAAACAGTTTACTTCACAAGTAAGGTACAAGTAAGGTACAGTATTTACCATGCACTATTACCATGCACTAGTCATTAATTACAGCAGGCTTGGCTCACTGATTTACATATTTATATTTGTCTAAGTCACACAGAGATGTTCCAGGAAACACACTTCATTAATAAGCCAGTTCTATCTTGAAAGCTACTACTTCCACGCATTGATACATTTATGTTATGATCTTTAAGAAAAAAACTTGGAAAACAGATACAATTCTATGCTCTGTACAGTCTATTTCTACTTTATCTTATGTCTTATAATCTACAGTACACATATAGAAAATAAATCCTCCTATATCACTGGGCCTTTGTGCAAGAATCCTGTCCACACCTGCCCTTCTAGTACCTAAATCAGAGCTCAGTGAAGTAGGACCACATTCAAAGGCAGCCATATATAAAAATGCAAGACAAGGATCCCTGTTTTGGGATGCTGCACTTGGTTATATATGGCTCAGTCTCCACAGGCTGCAGTACACAGCTTTTCAGCTGAATCACAGTGTTGACTGTGCTGCTGTCCTGCCCTTACCTTGTTAGCCCTAAGCACCATGAACGAGAGTTCAGTTTGGATTTTAAATTCCAGTACAATGAAAACAAGTAAATGCACAATAGAAAATCATCTCCCTCACTGGAGGAACGTTTGCCTATTAATAAAACAGGGAAAGGGCTTCTGTCAATAGTGCACTACGTCCATGCCTACCTATGGCTATGTTATTTTATTCATATTTTTCAAATGGAGTAACTAAGTCACAATCTATTTATACTCGTGTTCAGCTTCTCCTGGGCAGGATTCCTGTTGCCTTACCAGCAGGGAGACAGTGGAAGCCAATGGTGACTGGAGCAGTCCTGGTGGCGGAGCAGCCCTTGGCGCAGCGCAGCACGGGCTCCGTGGAATAGCACTTGGACTCGACCCCAGTGAGCTGGACCGTCTTCTCCAGCTTCACAAAGGAGCGCCGCAGCTTGCAGGCTGCAACAGTCAGCGGGTACAGCTTATGTGTGCTTACCTTCAAAAGCTCCAGACCTCCCCACAGGGACCCATCTGCCAACGCTGCCAATTGGCAAACAACTTCCCTCTGTGACAACTGTGGTTTGATCATAAATGAAGCAGCTTTACTGACTGATAAACCTTTCAAATCAGCTTGTTGTTGTCAGATATGGAGCCTGGAAAGCTAATTTCAAATGCAACTGGTCTACTTCTAGATCAGGATACAGAAACATACTACTTTCTAGGAAACATTTTTCAAGGTAAACTGGCTTACTGAATAGCTGTCAAACCACATTTTAAAATGTTGAATATTCAGCAGTGGAACTAAAGGGGAGATTTCTGACCAAATAAAATTAATCCCTAAAGAACTGCATTATTACCAATGTCATTCAGACACAGAACTGGTGCAGATAGACAGCAACAGTCATTGCTGGCAACAAGTAATATTGATCTCATTTTGGATTCCCAGTGAGAAGTACAAGTGAGAAGCTAAATAGACCACAATTTATTCCTAGCTAGAAGTTTCATGCCTTCAAATTTCAGCAGCTTCCACCGTATGTTAAATGGAAACAGAAAGTGGTCACCACCAGCCACATGAATATTACTGTGGATGTGCATGTGGATTTCACATCCATCTAAAGCAAGTTTGTTGCCCAGAATATGTGACAAAAACATGGAAGAATAGCAGCTGATGCTGAGCTAGATGTGTACAAGCCACCTCCAGGGACTGAGGACATCCTTCCCACAGGGCAAGTCTCTACAGATGCAACGTGCCTGTTCTCCTCGAGCACTGTGGTGTGATGCTGCATCATAACCTCAGCTGAGAGCACCAGCACACCATAAGATCCTAATCTACTGAAACACCTTAAACACAGCTTTTTTATTTCAACCATGTAATTAAGTCCCTGGAACTGCTCATGTACTTGAATGCTTTGTTTGACAGGTTGTACTGGCTCAAAAACCAGGTGGTCAGCCATGGTAATAACTACTAATCCAAATCTGATTTTTTTGATGGTCCAGTTGCTGAAAATTGGTGTCCAGAAAATGCTCTTGTGCTTAAATCAAAGTATTCTGTGTGAATTTTATCTTCTTTCTGATCCTCTTCTAAAATACTTCAAAACCGAAACAAAGATTTTGATTCATCTTATTTTTTGAACTTCAACTAAGTTGTATATTTTGGCTTGTTTAACTTGTGATTTCTTATTTCCTTCTCAAATTGCAAGTAATTTTAAAACTTGATATATAACTTAATAATTCATCTTCTAATGTGCTTTTTAGTTCCAAAATAAAAAAAATAAATTTTCTGAATAGATTTTACATCTTCTGAACAACTGCAGTTATATTATATTAAATTTATTAGAGCTTGCATACCTCCTCTACACGGCTTTTCTTCCAAAATCCAAGAATGCCCAAAGCTCACTGCATCTTTAGCTACATATCCATTGGGCATCCGATATTCCTGTTTGCTTTCTGCATCGTATTTTCCACACAGTCCACACATTTTCCCTGCCATCCATAAAGCAACTTGGATCTTGGAGGAAACAGAAGCAAAAAGTATTTCAAGTAAAAACAAAAAGCAATACCTGTGGAGAACATATTTTGCTATGCAGGTCCCTTCCAGTGTAAGTTAATGCACAAACATTTAAAAATCACTTTGATAAGAATTCAAAAGGGTCTGACAGTCAGATGCCAAACTCCTGTGGGCCTGCAGAATCTATAACTGCTACAGTCCTTATAAGCTACCATGCCAGTCTAGGATGTTAAGTTTTTCATGCTCCATTAATAGACTATTAATATGCTGAATTTTATTCCTGGTGGTTGTTTTGGTAGTACAAGGGACAGACATGGAACAGTTTACCAACTTCTTACATTCCAGCTTTGTATTAATTTTAGTGCAGACTTTAAACCACTCATTTATGTAAAAAGAATGGCTGCGTTTTTGCTTTTTTAGAAGAATTATGTAGCTGTAAGAACAGTGGTCAGGAGTTGAAAACTCATTTTTCTTGCAAAGGCACTGCTGACCCAGTGTGTGTACACTCACCAGACCCACTTCCCCACACACATCTGTACTGCAAGAACAGAGTACTTTTGTTGATCAAAGACTCTCATTTCTCACACTCAGAAATAAAGAGCAGGACTGTGCAATCCTGTAGCATCACCTTCTCTCTGGGGATTTTTATGCCCTGAACACACTTGCCTTTGCTGCTGTACACCCTTGCCCTCATACACACAGATTTAAGGGAATCCCATGGAGATTTCTTAACACCCAATCTTATGAAGAGGAAGAACGATACCCTGAATGTGTATCCATCAAAGTACAGTTTATCAATGCCATAGACTGGGGCGAGAAGTACAAGCCCTTGATTTTCACTGTGGATCCATAGAGAAGCACCTAAAAGAAAACAAAAAAAACCAGACCAAACCTAGCTTCTTTAAGGGAGAAAAAAAGCAACTATCAAGTTTCTAAAATGTTCTTTTCTTCAAAATTTCTTGCTTACTCTATTCAAGAAACAAAAATATAAAGCAAAACAATGTAGAAATGTGCATACATAGAAAATGGGTGTTTGCAAAAGGTTAGAAGACAATATTAATGATCACAGACTCGTTATTTTTTCTTTGGGTTATTAACATAATCATATTTATGTCTAGAAATCATTACTGAGCTGTCTACAGCATCTCTGTAGTTGTGCAGATCAGCAAGGCTCTGAGTACACTGCACAGGAATATGGAAATGTGAGGAACACCATGGCTGTCAGTGGAGCCATTTCTAGCACAATTAGCACTTCCCAAATACATAACAAATAAGACAGAGCTCAGCCCTGGTACATGCTAACCCACTTTCAGCAAGATTTAGCCCAATTCATATCTTGCAGCTCTTTACTCAGAATACCCACGCTGTATATAGCCCCTGTCTACACAGCACAGGATGAAACAAGGTCCTCCTGTACCTTCCACAGAAACAAACTACTCCTGTTTTGGGAGAATCAAGCAGGTTGTTTCACCAGTTCTCCATACCTTTCCCTGCCAGAATGCAAGCCAAATTTATACCCACAATCAAATTGGGAAAAACATGGATATACAAGTCATGTGTAGTGGATTTTAGAAAAGCTCTACTTCAAAAAGTTTTAATCAAGCAAAATTTGATAGCATAGCCAAAACACTTTTCCAATTTGGAACTACAGTAGGACCTGCAATGATGTACAAGAAATGAGGGATCTTCATGTTAATTATATCTTGCTTATTTAGGCTATTCAAGAGCTTCACACTCTAATCAGTCTTTCTAAATGTCCCTCTGCAAGTGAGCAATATACATATTCTTAAATATTACCTTAAAACCAAAGAAACACTTATTGACTACAAACTGATCAAATCTCCTTCACAGATCCCTTCTCTTTCCTTCTTTCTCCTAAAACATATGTGAAAATCAAACAACATCTGCTGCATCACTTACCAGCAGATGTAAGTGAAACGTTTGTCGGGCTCTCAGCCCCGTCCACCAGCAGCTTCACCCGTCCGTTCGCAGGGCGCATATCGACTTCACTGTCAAGGACAAGAGTGTTCACACCCTGCCTGTGCCACATTCACACACTTACAGTGACAGAGGCATTTTCCTGCTCACTAAATATCACTGCTCAGAGCATAAGCTCATTTAAATGCTTAAATTACATCAGGGGTATTCTTGCCACCTAAGATGCAGGATAAAAGCATCACATTCAATATGCATGGAAAATAAAAAAGGGGAGTGCTGAAACTCCATGGGCTGCTAACCACTGCAGGAAAGCTCAGACTGGAGCTCCTCTCATGCTAAATGTGGACAGTGAGGTCCCCCATGCTCCCAGCATCTGGCAGAAGTTACTTACTGATTGCCAAGCTTGATGTTGATTGCTTTCAGGTTCACAGCTCCTTCTGCATTCTTCATCATCACCAGGAACTTAAGGTCAGAGCTGCAATCCTGAGCCAAGACGTGGTAGCAGTTTGCTGGCATTGTGTAGTTAAACTGAACTTCATTAAAGGTTGTGATCTTGTTGTAGGAAACTGAGCATTGAGCTGGTTAAAAAAACATGCCAGTGAGTTTTTTTATTTTCCATGAGAGAAAGCCATTAAATGGTGGGGTTTATTTTTACTGTCATATTATTTTAGCTTTCTATTTTTTTCACTATGTGATATTTTCATACAGTTTACAGGACTTTTGGCTACTAAGCTCCCATAAATTCTTAGAAAGGCGTATAGAAGGTTTCATTCTATCTAACAAAAAATAATTGCCAGAAATTTTAAGAGTTATCAGTTCAGATAATTAGTATCTTGATCCCTGAAATGCTGATGATTTCTGTACCACACGCACAATATTTTCTCTCAGTTGAACCATCATCACATTATTACAGAACATTTCCTAATTAACTGGAGATTAACAATGCCAGCAAAATTTAGAAGGTGTCCAAATAAATTGTGAGACTGAAGCTGTCATGCTTCTGAACCCATTTAGACTCTGACCTTTCAAATTCTGAAGCACTGCAGCAGGGGCTTCAGCAAAGACATTCCAGATGGGAGGCTGCAGCTCTGAAGCTGGTATCCTTGGACCTACAGGAAGTGACAGGGGAAGCCTCATGGCTTTTTCATAGAGGGTAATCTGAAAAGGAAATCAAAAGCACATTCAAAATGCACCTGTATCAGCAAACATCTAGGGTTTTTTTCCTATTTCTTCTACTTTCATTGCAAAGACTTTACGTGAACATAACTCATTGTCAATTAGGTTTTTGCTTTTGCTCAGTTTTCTCTCATGGTGTGAGAGAAGTCATTCAGGTATTATTTGGGAGAGAATTAATTACTCCCTTTCAAAGGTGATAAGGTGAACACTTACAGAGATAATATACATGAGATGGAAACTCATGCCATTATGAGTACCCACATCTCTCTCTATGAAAAAAAATCACTATATAGACCTCCTTCTATGAAATATTACAATGGTGGAAATACATAAAAGTAATTTTCATCATTTGCACCCAAACTGATGCTAACTTAATTTTTCTTTCTCTGAATTGACCCACTGTAATTAAACAGTCACACTTTCTAATAGGAAAAAAAAAAGAAGCGTGATAAAAATATTTCATAATTACATCAGGAAGCTTGATAACAACATCACATGTCCTTGGAGAAGTTAGAGCCACGATCACCCTGGCTTGTCGAGAAGGATTCTTGTCCATTTTTTCAGAGAACCCCAGCATAAATGCAGCCCCAGGGACAAATTTGTAAAACCTTCAAAAGTTCAAATTAGAAAGATTTAGTGAGATGGAGAAAAAAACAGGCTGCACACATCCCAACTAGATTGTCTCACATCTGTGTGTAAGTATCATAATAGTCTTCAGGATACCTGGTTATGTCCTCACACCCACCCTCTGCTCTACTTTTCAAGTGTTCAGTGAAAGGAAGGATCTGTTCCTTGGTTTCCAGTAATTATGGCAAATATAAAGAGTTACTGTACATTAAAATAAGATGTAATCCCACCCAGCTTTTATGTCCAAAGGCAGTACTTGGACAGATCAGAGAATAAAATATCACGCAGTACTTAAGCCTTAGAACCTCGTGTGCAGATGCTGATTTTTCCCAGTTGACCAGTACTCTTAACATCTGTCACTAAACACTCAATTCTCACCATTCTGCTATGGATCTGACCCTGGAAGGAAGCTTAGGCCACTCCAGTTTCACTTGTACAGCAGGGTGGGCAGCAAACCGCCCAGTTACCAGCTCAGATGAAACCTTGTAGTCCTGGCAATTCCGTCCCCATTTCAGGTAAGCCTGTGATGGAGGAACAATGGTCCATTTTTAATGCCTGGAGCACTGTTTTCCTGTGCTGCATATAGAGCTGTGAGAGCTAGTTTTGAGCCTTACCGCTGCCTTGTGAGCATTGAGGACTGAAGCATCAGCACAGAGCTTCCACTTGCTTGAATCTGTGAGGTTTGACACAAATACCTGCATTCGGGGCCTGATGGAGTCAATATCAGCATATACCACGAGCTGGAGGCCTCCTATCTTCTTGTCATCACGGATGCCATGCAGAAAAACAGCTAATACTGGTGTTTTAACATCTCCCAAAAACTTCGGCTAAGAAGAAGGGGGAGAAAGTATGCAAAGCACGTAATTATAGAAGAGTTACCATGGAACATTTTAGATGCAAGATCTAGATGGATAAATGAAGAATAAACAACTGAACCACAAATATATACCAGCATATGTACCACACATATTTACATGCCTAAAAAACCTCATGCATATGTCTTTAATGTGCACGTGCCTCTGCATGCCAGATGGATTTATCACTGTGTTTTTATGAGCCAAAATTTGTGCCATTTCCTGAGCTACAGCTGATACCATGGAAATATTCATATAATTACAATACAGTAATGACTATATGATTTGGGCTTCATTGTTACTAGCCAGCCTGTGAATAAAAGAAAGTGGTTCAGTTTGAACAACATCAGCTGTCAGTTGTATGCGTCACTCATTCCCACAGCAAAAACATCCCTCAGCTCGTCTCCTCTTGTTTTTCTGTCTGGATCTTGTGTTGGCTTTCTCCTCACACTTCAGCTGTGAGCTGTGCAGGGCACTCAGGTTTTGTGTTTGCACAGCAACCCAGCACAGAATATAACTCAGGACATATTCTTCAACATCAAGAACCCCTTCCCTTGGAGAGCAGCCTTGAGTGCATTATGAATCCAATATCTTGACTCCATCGTTCTCAAGCCCACACACATCTGCCTGGGTGGTGGTGAGGAGCCCAGGTGCTCCACGTCCCCTCTGGAAGAAGCCTCTTGCTGAGGTCGCTCCGAGCCTTGGCTGCCACCACCAGTGTCCTCACACTGGCACTGCAGCACCTCAATCTCCCTCCAGGCTGCAGAAGTCACAAAATGAGTCTCCACAAACATCTGTTGGGTGGGATTTCCATGAGGGAAGGGGGCTGTGATGCAAGTAAGAAGGATCCTCGCTGCACAGGAAAGTGCATGTGGGAATTATGGGGCATGTCTTGACAGATACCTGAGACTCGAGAGATTTCTCCCTTCCCATTATTATTGTAATTATTATTATATACAATTACTGTCAGTGCACAGCCACTCTGACATAATTCCAAGCTGTCAAAATCCCCTAAAAATGATGCAACTAACCCATGAAGCTCGAGATGAGGCACGACTGGATCTGGCAGAGGAATGCGAGCTTCTAATTTGGTCATCTGGGAGTTTTCTTTTTGGGAACTAAAAAAAAAAAACCAAATACAAAATCAAACCACAACAGGCTTCAGAGGGTAACTTTAAAGCATGCTTGAAGAAATTGCACAAGGCAATGCTGAACAATACTCTCTCTCATGGCACTTGGAGCTGATAAGTGTATTCCAACCTTGAGTATCTCAATGACTTGCAGTGGGCTTTGTCCTGCTTAGTACATAGGATCTAACTCTGAAAAATCTTGTTTCCCCACACATATCTGACTCTTCACGGTCCATAAGGACCATATCTAGATGAGAATTCCCTGTATGAAAAAACAATGGACCAGAGCAAGTCAAATTTAGTCAGCTTCTCACTTCAACATGAACGACCAGAAATTCTGCAGAGACCTGATGAACTGGAAGAAAAACTGAATGGACCAACTGAATGGAAAGGAGCATCTGAGTGGACACACACTGCTGAAACGCTACTTTTTGAGGAACACTAGTATCAAGTATGCTGCTCTGGCTGGCTCATGTCCTAGTAAAAATCTGCTCAACCAAAATACTACAAAAAAAGGTGTTCTCACACATTTGTCCACATCACTAGCCTTATTGTGTACCTGCAGTGATTCCAACCCAAGAAACCAGGTGATCAAAGCTAATCAAATGAACCAAGCTTCTGGTAGTTTCTCCAAAGTGTGCAGCTCCAATCTCCCTCATTGCTTTGGAAGAGACTTTGCATCTCCTTTGCAAAGCCACAAGTGGCTTCACATGCACAGTGCAAAAGGGAACACAGCTCTCTGTCTTTACCCATCTCAGAAGAACCACCACGGTTCTAATGTTATCAGTGCTGTAATTTTCCTCAACAGAGATAACAGGTTGCCTTTAAAGTCTCCATTTGACTCTTGACAGATTCCATACTTCTTTTACTGAGGAAAGAAAAACTCACCTCTTGTCTATGTGCTGATTTAAAGCGGTACTGATAGATCTCAGGAGTTTCCTTTGAAAATTACAAAAACAAGAAGATTAGAAGTCTCAGAGGAAAAGAAATGCTGCAATTATATGAAAATCTAAGAACTGTGAATCAAATAAGAAATTTACTAATTATTATTCATACATAGTTCTGTATGCTTAGTCACAAACCCATAATGCAAGATGAAGTTATTTAAATAAAGCATTAATGTTTCTACCACAAAATTAAGACAGAAATATGCAATGTTTATGGACATTAAATTGTCAAAAAAACACATTTCCTGACAGTAATGTAATTTTCAACAAACTTAGGGAAACTTTTGAGATGAAGTAGACATCTGTGCCAATGATCGCAGGTGTGTTTATTGAATAAATTTTTCAATTTTATGGTGCTAAAATTTACTGGTCAACTCGTAATGTCCTGATTTGTCATGCAAGGCCAGCCACCATCAGAAGTGTGATTCACAAACATTTAGTAGCATCAGTCAATTTACTGACAAAATTACCCATATTTTGGAATATGTGCTGCTGCTGCCACCTTCCAGATGTCGTGAATGATGTTCATGGCTCTGGTGGCTCAGTGACTCACTGCTGCTGCTGCCATTCACATATCTTGAGTGATGCCCATGGCTGTGATGACTTGATGACTTCCTGCTGCTGCTACTGCTACTACTGCTGCTGCTCCTACTGCTGCTCCTACTGCTGCTGCTGCTACTTCTGTCACTGCTGCTGCTGCTGCTGCTACTGCTGCTGCTTCTGCTGCT